>NC_050605.1:9438093-9643093 GCF_013368585.1 Megalops cyprinoides
AAAATGTCTAGCGTAATACTGTCCATATTGTTTGTTTGTGTATGCTAGTCACATGGAGACTAGGCATGTCCTGAATGTGATGTTTCGTGAATGTATCTTTTAATGTTCAGATCCGAAGCCAAAGGGGAGCTGTACGAATGTTTCCTGAAAAGCATTTTTGACCGTCAAGGCCAGCCCATCATTGCTGAGACCACAGGAATTGGGTCATGCTATTATCATGTTCACATTCTTTGTGTTCAGAAGGAGAGGAGATTGCACACCGTGCATGTCCTTTTTGAATATTTAAAGCACAGGGAATTTATCTCTTTGCTGCTCGAGTCACACATTTTCCACTGGCTATAACATACTTCTGTTGATTCAGGTGTGCAGGCATTTCTGTGTAAATGCCATTATGGTCTTAAGTAATTTGGTACCCCATAGCAATTCGCTTTCAAATTGTATTAGCTGCTCTGTGCAGTTTAGGTAACTGCTTGTATTTGTCTGGTATGCTGCTGTACTTGTCTTTTTGCTGTTTATATTCTGCTCTTGTGTCTCATCATATTTTGTAAGTCACTCCACGTTAGGGCAGCTTACGAATAAATAAATTACTGTACGGGAGACGTAACATATAAAGGAAATGTTTGAGCTGAACTGTGCAAATTAACGTTGTGGACTGCAGTTCAATAACTGAGTTTTCCCAGGTGTTTGCCATGTGCTTACCATTATGTGAAGCAGTGCTTGGAGTTGCCAGGTCTTAACAGCATAGTGTTATGTCCTTATCTACCTTACTATTTGCAACTTGAATGCTTTGCCATCATCCATCTCTTGTAAGATACAGGGCAGGGGGCAGAGCAAGGAGGGGAATTTGAGGAAGGCAGGGCTGCACTCTCCCTCTTTTTAAGCTGAAGTACTGTCCTTTGCATATGAAACATGGTGCATGCACAAACCTGCTTTGAAAAGTACAGAGGTGATGTCATCTGTCACTGAAGCTTTGCGCTTTCTGCCCCCAATGCCTGATCTGGGATCTGCAAAACACAGGCTTATTCTTGCTCCCAAACATTATGTGAAAAATACTGAAACTGATCCAGGGACAGTGCTTTGGAACAGACACTTTCTGCACTGTTAGAACTGCCTTTGGCTTCTTCTCTTTGCTGGCTCAGAATTAAGAAATGTTACCCCTGTTGCTGTGGCATTTAAGTTTAGATCAATAGGTTTTAACACATTTCCAGGGAGAAAACCGCTGCCCCCGCAGCACAGACACAGGTGGGATAAATCGGGTCGTGTGATGCTCAAGGCTGGCGTTGGAACCTTGTTTTGTTGCATGGGTAGGCCTCACAGTTTTTCCCTATTAGAGCATTAGTAACGAGCATCACGACGCATGTAAGAATAGCTTCTGTTAGTGTCAGGCTTGTTTTCTTTGCTACGGTTTGCGCATCTGTTTTCTGCTGTGGTGAAGCAGCAGGTCTTCAGGGGACTTGCTTCATGTACCCATTTGCATTTGAACATACATGACTAAATATTATGAATTCTTAATGATTCCAAGCGTTCCTGACTTCACGTCTGTTTAAGTTATATGAAAGAACTTAAGATACAGTAAGAGCATTGTGACAATGAGAACAGTTAATTCATCCCATCCAGGACTTTCATCTTGCCTTGTCATTGTGTGTGTGTGTGTGTTATATACCAGAAGTATGGATATGGTGACCTCCCAGGGTTATTTTAATGACCTTATACTACAGTGTACTACATTAATTCTAGTGTTCTATTTTTATTGATTTTAAAACATTTTGGCAAAGTGTCAGAGCTGCAAATGTATCTCCCATTAGTACTGTAAATAAATTGTTTCTTCATCAAAGGCGTGTGTTTGATTTTTCATTCTTCTTCAGCAGCTTGTGAGACATTCGTTCTGCAGTCTCCATGTGTCAAACCCACAGATACAAACTTAGGATCCCGTATGCTCAGGGGAAACTCCAAAGGTTTTTTTCCCTTTCCTTTCTGAGCCTAATTAGGCTGACATCTGGAGTTTCCCCCATTTCCTTTTTATACTGTCCTGCTTTCATCTTTATTTCTCTACTTTCAGGTAAACAGACACATTACACTTGAGCTTTTTCAACTTAAGAAATACTGTTTGTCCCACCTGGTACCAGACTGTAAGCATGTTTGTAGAAACTGCGTACCATTCGAGTGTTTCAGTTTGAGGCTGGCACAGAAGGATCAGCTGCAAAGAGAGGGTGGGGATGTGGTGGCAGGTTGGTACTATGATAAGAAATAGATCTACTTTACATGCAGGGTAGATTTTTTTGTTTACATCCGAATCCAACATCCGATTTCTGCCTAACCCGGCTTTTATTGCACTTCTTTGGAGGCATTATCTTTTTAATGCTTTACCGTAAGCCGTACCTACAGTACTCTGAAATGCGAAGCTCTGGAAATGACTTCTGAAAACTAGGAATGTTAAGGGTTTGAATCGCCTTAAAGGTGTAAACTCAGCTCTTCTAATGTGACATTTCACGAGTCTACGGTGACAAGGCTATTTGCGGTAGGCTTTGAAGAACAAGCTTTCGCTCTCTGTCTTTAACCCCGTGGCTAGAAGAGCAGCTTCTCCCTTGATTGGTGGCATTAAGCTGATTGATTAAAGGCTTGATACAGAGCAAGAACAAATGCTGTAATCATGTTTGCACAGGCCCGCATGTCTGCCTCCCTGAACCAAACACGCAGAGCTAGCAAACAGGTTTTAGCGCGCTGGTCACTGTGGCGTGGGGTGATACGGTGAGGCGGCAGTGCTCCCAGCGTGCACCGGGGCTGCTCCCCCTGCCCCCACCTCTGCCAGCCCAGGCCTCTCAAGCCCGCCAAGCCCCTCTGGCGGTAAGCACGGTGGTCGCAGAACGTCGTCCTCCAAAGGGAAGCGGAGACAATCAGTTATCACCCACGCCTACGCCAATCCCCCCCCCCCCTGTCATCGTCCACGGCCAGGGTCGCCGTCACTCACATCTCAGCGGTCGCCTCTCGCGCCGGTTCACTCGCCGCCCACTTGATTTGACAATTTCGCCCCAGATAAACGAGATCAGTGCATGAGGGAGAGCCTCTCTTGGATTTTTTTTTTTTTTTTTTTCAAAAAGGGCCATAAAAGAGAGATGCATAGATTGAACTGCATTGGTTCCAGCAAGGGGTCACCAGCATGTTTAGGTGTGTGAATAATTTTCTTGCCAGAGGAGGAATTTCACTGGCGAACGAGGTTTTTAAAATTGTTTCGGTTTATGGTAAGCATAAACATTACGCCTGAGGTTTTATGTGTCGCTGTGAAATATTGTGCCCCCTTGCCAGGGCTGCTGGAGGGAGGAAAAAGACTTGTTTTATGTCGCTTGACTAAAAATGTCAAATATAATCCTCTCTGTGATGGTTCAATAGTCACTGCATGTTTCCAGGAGCAGAGATATGATTATGGATGCAACCAGCATGCATGTGTAATCAGAAACAACCTATCCGTATGGCCATAGCAACCATCTTTTTTGCTAGTGAGGCAATTCTGTATTACACTCATAACAAGAGTGCTAGAAAATTAAAAAGCGTGAATGTTGATGGAGGAGCTTTTTCTGTCTTTGAAGGTGAGCTTTGTCTGTGTACATTTTGAGAATATTTCGTTTTCCCCTTCCCCTCGGTGTGATGAATTTGTCTGGAAACGGTGGCACACTGAGGACAAGTGTGAGGCTGTTAATTAATAGCGACAGGGCGGGAGAGGGGCGGGAGGGAGGCTGAGGAGACACAGGCCGTGTACCCCCCCCCCCCGGAGGCACACCGTGGGACTTCCTGCTTAATCATCGGCGTGTGACAAGCCCAGCCTGGCACACATCCAGCCCATGGCCTCCTTGTAATACACTCACTGGACTGCCGCTCTTTATATATGGACCAATTTATGTGACGCCTCAAAGGCTCTTTTTACAAATTCTCTTTTACTGCGGCTTGTAACATTCTCCCCTAGAGCGGATGTTTTAACGATCACCTCTGTCCATTTCCCCCTGTGAACTCTCACGGGGAGGTTGAGCGCAAGGGATTACAGTATGCTAAATTTATCATATGCAGTACAGTAAGTAGGTGTTGTTTTACATGCGTTTACAGCCACACTGAGATGCACCGTGAGTCACTCGCTTTTGTCTTTTTGTGTTGCGGAGAGTTATTTTGGTCCGATGTCTGGTTTGGATCTGAACCTAACCCAGTAATGGGCACTCAGCGGTTCTGCTTGGTTTGTTGCAGCTCATGACTGTGGGAACACATCTCCCTCCCTGCTGTTTCTGTAGTAACTGTAACCCAGACAGTTAACCGGAGCTCCAAGCTAATCTGACAGATTTGTGTTAGAGAAATCAAGATTAATTAATTTGCTTCAGGACGCAACAGGACAAATTCCAACCTGGAATTTGAACCCATGACATTGAGGTCACGAATGCAGCACTGTAGCTATTACGTCACATGGTGCTTGAAAGAGCAGAGAGCTGAACAGCTAGCAAGGTAACTTGAAAGGGCACCTAAAGTAATAAAATTATCAGTACGTCACCTCACAAATGCCATGCAATACTTGTTTCAATTTGAAACTTAAAATGAACATTTTGGAATTCTGAGAAAAAAAACTGCACGTTTTTGAAAATCAAACCTCAGATGGATATACGGTTTCGAGCACACACTCATTAGCCCTTGCAAGGTAGATTTGCAATTCTGCAAAGCAGATTTAGTTATTAGTATGGCCAAACAAACAATTTCCCCTGGCTTATTGTCTCATGCATCAACACTATTTTCACTTAAGGTGTTGTTGCAGCACAGTATTACAGGATGAGTTTTACCCAAAGCACCTGGAATTCTGAGAATGGGAAATAACAACCATGGCCAACCAGACCATCCAGCTGCGCTGCGCTAGGTCTGACTCACACTTAGGCCACTAAATTCAAGGACGGTGTTGTCAAGTACTCTCTCTTGCCATCTTAGATTACGGCAGGACTATTCACTTTGATAACAAGCTAAGTCCAGTCTGCAAAGGGATAGAGATGGAGGTTGATAGCGAGATCAGAAAAAAAAGACGACGGCTGGCGTGATTTGGAATTTCCGATTTCCTTTCACGCATTATTCTGACCGCCGCTCTTCGATGTCCCGCGTTCGAGGTGTGCAGAATGAAAGCCGTGCAGGCAGGAGGGTAGTGAAATCGATTCGGCTGCTCTGAGTAGTACGTCATGGTGCCAGGAGCCCCCAAGTCCATCAGTGCTCAGTCAATATGGAGTCTCATCTCCGCTAGCCTCTACAGACTGATAGGAAGGGACTCCATCTCAATGCACTGTGGTGTAAGGCCTATTTCATGTGGAATCATGAACAGAACAATTGGTAAGGCTCTGTAGTTCCCCAGCCATAGTCTGACTCTCCTCACAGAAACACATTTTCTCAGGAAACGGAGGATTATGGTGATGAATACTTTCTGTACTGGGAGACCATACCATAGTATAGTGCTGAAGGTAGGTGTTGATTGGAATGTTGGATTTTTTGCTTTAAGAAAACAGAGAGCAGACACATTTGGTGCAAAACTAGGAAGTTGAATAAAATAGCAAATAAAAAGCTGCTGTTGTTTATGACAAGTCAAATCCTAAAATTTTTACTTCAGTGTCTCAAGCGAAGTTTCCTTAAAAGGTGATAGTAATTATGTCTGAATCCAGAAAATCCAGTCAAGTAACACCGTACCGGTTTTTGCCTAAATTAATGTGAAAACTCTTGTCGGCTTTTACTCTGACCCTTGAACAACTTCAGCCGCCATAATCCATATGTAATTACGCAGCTGTGATGAGGTGAACGCTGTGGAACTAGAGGAGATCGATACACCTAAGAGCATCGTTATTGTCCTTGAGGGCCCGATCGCATTCCGCCAACGTCTCCTTGTCTCTCGGTGAAGGCTTTCCCATCACTCACCTGCCAGCACACGCTCATCAGTCATTCACATACCATACGTGTAACTGAGTTCAAAACTCCAACCCGCCAGCAACCTCTGAATCACAACTCAGGTACCCGTCGGGGTATTCTTTTTTGTCACCTGTCTGGCCAGACCTGTCTGGCCGTGTGTAATGTACCACACGGCTGATTGGTAGGCTGAAGCTCGTGTGTCTTTTTTGCCTTGGCTTTTAAGTGGGGTGTTTACAAAACACTATACAGAGAGAGCAGCAGTGTGGGAGACCACGATTGGGCTAGCGCAGTATGTAGCAGGACACTAAGATGAACCCGGGATGTTCAAGCACTGCATCTTATTCAATTTATTTTAAATAGAACTATATCTCATACTATGTATGCATTTTTCTTTGAAAGTCCTGGGAGGCCATTTGCAGTACCAGGTGATCTGTCCTACTGGTGTCTTTACTGCCATTGATTGTTACAGCTGTCATGACAAATGCTAGTGCACTGGACAAAGCCGAATAGCTGATTGTTTGTCATCTGTCATTTTTGTTCTCTGCCATGGAATTAGCAGCTAAAAGTAATTCTGCCTGCTGGTGGTGACATTAGGTGAATATTCAATGGTCAATTCATGTAAACGGACTCAGACGCCTCATTTGTGCAAGATAATAAATTTGTCCACTTTTAACATAATGTGATTGGCTAGTCACCACCTGTCAAACAACTCACTGTCACTGCTCACCTGGCTGACTCACTGTATATTACAGGTCATTTGACTGTGTTGTTCTCTGTTAACTGAGATGCGACACTTGAGCAAACATACCTTCCCCATCCCCTGGCCTGTGTAGGATGACTGTATGTATGTATGGCACGCTTTTTGATGGACCTGTCCATCACGCAGGCTGTTAATGCGCGACGTACTGATGACCGATGATCCTATTACCACATTTCATTTTGTTGAGTGCAGTAAAAGTCATGCTTGAGTCTACTATGCCTGGACCTGTGCCCACAGTTTGGGGCAATCCTCTTTGCTACTGTGTGCAGATCACCGTTCGCACGCTAAATCCCATTTCATTCTGCGATTCTGGATTTTCACTTTCCTGGAACCGGCAGTTTAATTTATTTCATTCAGGTCTGCTGGCAATACCTGGCGAGGGCCTTTGTTTTGGTATCAGCAATAAAAGGAAATAATCAAAGAAAATCCCCTCTAGTTCCAGCATGTGACCAAAAAGCCATCTTGTGTGAGGCCACGGCCAGCTTTAGCCTTGAGTTCAGCGTGGGGTGCATTATCTGAAGAGCGCATCTGCACACTAGTCTTTATTTACTACTGGCGTGTGGATCGACACACCTGGACTCTCTTAGCGATAGCGCAGGCAGATAGAAGGGCATCCTGGGTCATTCTTACAGAATGGAGTTTCAGCAGTTTTTCAGGCAATCATTCAACAGAAGATTTACTTGTACAGAAGACCTTTATTGCACATGGAGGATACCTCCCAGAGGTTCTTGTGAATGGGGCAGTCCAGAAATATTGCACTGTGTCAAGGCACAAAGGGAATTTGAGGGAATCTTATTTTTATTATAAAAATGGGTATGTGTAATATTATGTGTAAATGAGTAATAATTCTATAAATGTGGGTGATTTGTACAAATAATTATTAGTGAGAACAGCTTGATGCGGTGTGGAAAAGGAAGTGCTGCCTGGCAGGAATATTTGAAACCATGAACAGCCACACATGGCACAAGTCTACTGCATAACTAACTTAACCTTTTCCCTTGGATTTTATTTTGTCCCACAACCAGAACTCCTCTGTGTCTGTCAGTGGACCTGTTTTTTGAATGCATCCCTGTATCCCAGCCGTGGTAGGTGTGGGTTGTAATTCTGACCTGGTCTGTTTCTGTGCCCCTTGCAGGAATTTGCCGCCCTGACCAAGGAGCTGAATGCCTGCAGAGAGCAGCTGCTGGAGAAAGAGGAGGAGATCTCTGAGCTGAAGGCAGAGAGGAACAACACCAGAGTAAGTGGCGCCCCCTGTGGGTTTGGAGGTTGGATTCATTGTGGAGGAAGTTCCACGCAGCAGTTCGGACTCTGCTTACGTCCTTGCTTCAGGTTCTTAAGTAGCAATTTTAGTCAAGTGTCCAATATGAATATCTGACCATAATTACTTGTACCATTACTGGATGCATCTCCTTTTCTGAAAATTGCATTCTATGATAATAATTCCAAACATTATAAATATTTAAGATGTTAATCACAATAATAGGAAGTTGTACCAGGTATTTAATTCAAACAATTAAATCAAACTCTGAATGACTGAGAGGTTTTCAGTAACTTTTTTCCATCCATGAGCCATGTGCTACTATTTTTATTGGTGAGTCAAATTTTTAATGTGGCCTAAACTCATGCGGTCCCTGCAGTGCAGCTATTAGTTGTATCTGATTGTTAAATCTCCATCTGGTATGAAGACATATGGGGCTTGAAGAATGTTAGACCTCTTGTTTGGACATTTAATTAGCAATGGATCTGGGGAAAACTGGGATTTGAATTCCAGTATGAAAAATAACATGAAACCTTCAACATTTGGGGAGAATCCAAACCGTAGATTTACATGGCCATGGAAAGTGCAGAGCTGCATATTACTGTACACAAAGAAGGTCATATATTTCGGGGAAATTGACAGAGGGTGCAAGGACACATGCCATAATTCTCTCTCTGCCCCAGCCATGTACTCAATAACATTGTAACTTGGAGATGTATTTAATGTCAAACTCAAGTGTTTCTGCCCTCATTGACACTCTGAATCCTCTTTTTTCCCATATATTGACGGGTCTGTTTTCAAAATGCAACCCTAATGTTTCTTACACAGCTTCCTAAGGCTGATTGAATCGGACTATGCACATATGATTGATATATTGATGATAAATCGGACTTAGCACGGACATGCCATTGGTTGAAGCAGACTGCAGGAAAAGAGAGCCAGAGGGGGCAGTAAGCTGAGACGAGAGGGGGGCTTATTTTTCTGAAGGGGTGATCAGCGAAGAGCCACTGATTGGTTGAGCTGCGTGAGCTGGTGTTGGGGGGATCCCTGACCGCTGCCCGTCCTTCAGAGTCTCAAGGACAAACGGAGGCCGCGTCAGCGTCGTGACAGCCATGGCATCCCGCTGCATCTTTTTCTCATGAAGCTGTCAGTCGATCACATCGATTTTATGTGGCACCTCTCACATCGGGAGAGACTGCTCTCCCGATGTGATGCGCAAATCGAATGCAGCTATAATTACAGCCATGACATCGTGTAGTGCTAGAGTTTTCTGTCATGATATGAATGTGTATTGAAAGAGCTTTGTTTCCAGATGGTATATTTTCTCATCCAATCACAATGGAAAAATGCGCAGAGAGCTCACTGTCATTTGGAACATGGGGATGGGGGGGCTATAGTAGACTCAACTTCCTTTGATACCCCCCCCCTCCCCCGCCAAATTAGTTGATATTACAGTGATGCTGCAATGAAATCAAATTATGTTACAATTACACTACTTTAATGTACATAATATGCGTAACCCCCATGTGTATTACAATTCAAAACGGAATCATAGCCAGCCGAATGCTGAAATGCAGTGTTTATATCTTGTTTACATATCCACATGGGTTTGTCTCTCTGTGGCCAGTCATATCAGTAATATAGAGGCTCCAGCGAGAGCTTAAGTAAGCCACTTAACACAGAGGGTAACACAGCATACGCTACCCTGCTTCAATATGAGGCGTCACCAGAGAGGGCTTTTTAGCTTAGCTTGCACAGTCAAGACTTTTCTTATGAGCGTCCTGGGAAAACCACACTGCAGACGAGAGGAATAAACAGCCAGGTCAATGTTGGGAACGAGCGAAAATCGAGGTCAATGTTTTGCTGGCCTTCCAGCTCCAGACTAAAAGCACTACATGGGCGATTCCTCAGACCATCCCAGACCATCCCACAAACTGCCACTGTCCACGTTTGACAGATCTTAGCCCCTTGACAGCAAACACAGAGACAAGCTATTGGACAAAATGCTCTGGCCCAGAGCACCCAGAATGCCTTGCAGGTCTCTGTTCTACCCATAATAAATGAATGTGGTAAAGCAATGTTTTGTGTGCATTCTTATGTGTTATATTTCCCAGGGTTTCATTAATCTCACTTTCCCATTGTTTTTATTCCCCACGCTGAACTCCTTACATAAATGTACAGAAGCTAGTTTCCCTGCTGCATCTGCACATGATATTTACAATTTGAATTGATTCGTTATAGCACGTAATGATTCTGTCTGTAACAGTATTAGTTGTTTTTTTAGGTTTTCTTTTCATGTAAGTATATTCTTTTCCTGTAGTTCCTTGATTTCCTCCATATTTCTTGATTGATTCTTAATGGATACACATTTTAACATCATCAGGATAAAATAAAATCATAAAATCATTAAGACTTTTAAATTTAATATGAAACCATTCTTTGCCTTTCATATGTCACTTGATTTAAGTTGCATGGCGCAGTATGAGGATCAGTAAAAACATATGATCTGCTGATCATGTGATCTGTAAATCACATCAGCATGTTTGCTCTTGCAATGAGGGATGATGGATGGATGGATAGATGGATGATACTGACAATGTGGAATGTGTCCCTACAGCTGCTGCTGGAGCATTTGGAGTGCCTTGTGTCCAGACACGAGCGGTCACTGCGCATGACCGTGGTCAAGCGGCAGGCCCAGTCACCTTCTGGCGTCTCCAGTGAGGTAGAGGTCCTAAAAGCACTCAAGTCCCTGTTCGAGCACCACAAGGCTCTGGACGAGAAGGTAAGAGTGATCCAAAGACAATTCAAAAACTGATGAAACTTTTCTCTGTCTTGACCATGCTAAACTTTTCTGTCTTGGTCAGGTTCCAGCAGTCTTAAATCAAACATCCGTGATTACTAGAGTCACCTGTGCTTTGGCAGTGTAAATGATTACAGATTTTTTCAGTCAAACAAGATAAATAGTGGGGTCACAGGGTCACTCTTTGCAGTGTCTCCTCATATGGAAGACTTGTAAGGTCCAATCAAAGGAAAGGACAACGACCTCACTTCCTGAGTGCCCTGTGTCGCATCTAGCCTTGGCTACGATCCCAGCACAGTTGATTAATGGTGGAAGACTAGGCTGGAGCATTGCTCTGACAATGAACTATTTTGCAGGCTGCATGACTATGTTCAGCCATTCCATCATTTGTTACATCTCTCTGTTGCAAGTGACATCAAGAATAAAAGTCGTTTGATTCATGGGAGGTTTTTGCCAGCGCCATTTTGCCCAGAAATCACTAGGCCTATAATCCCATCTTTGATGTCAGCCTGTCTGTGATTCTACTAAGGCCAGTGTGTTGTGCAGAAGAATAATTGCACCTTCAGTATGACAAATACAGGATGTTAACATGTTGAAGAGGAAGTACATTACAGATTTCTTCCTGTGTTGGGTGAAGAGGTGCTCCCAGAACTGCATTAATAATAAACCAACTGCCTGGTTTGGAGGTTGGTCTATTGTGCGAAGGAGAGAAGATGCTTGACTGTTGGAAAGAGGCAGCGGGAAGAGCAACTTCCTGTCTACCGATCATCTGTACCCGGAGTTGTGTTTCAGAACTCTCAGGGGAAATTGGCACAACTGTCCTCACTAATGATCTAATTCAGAGTGACTTAGCATACAGCTGGATATTTGCTGAAGCCGTTCAGGTCGAAAACCTTGCTCAAGGGTGAAACAGCATTGTCAGGGGGATGTGAAACAGCAGCTCTCTTGTCCTAATTACTGTTCCCCGCAAATAGGCTCGTTGGCGTACTGTAAGAACACATCCCTTTCTAAAAGATCTCATCGCCTTCCGTTGGTTGCAGGTGAGGGAGAGGCTGCGGGTGTCATTGGAGAGGGTTGCGGCATTGGAGGAGGAGCTTGCATCAGCAAACCAGGAGGTGAGAGGTCTTATTTCCATTTTTTCGTATCTTATTTTCAGTGAGTGGTACCACAGCCCTCCATAATATGCCCTCCTTGATGCAAATGATTGTCATGCTGCATCTTCTGTACCACTGTACTAAATGCCCACAGATGTTGTACTTATTTTATTTATTATGCTATGTTATTACTTATTGTTATTCTAATGTAGTACCAGTTAACAAGAGAATGTTTTGAAATTGTTTCTTTTATGTGTAAGAAGTCCACATCATCCTTCCTTTTTTTTTCCTATGAAATATAATCCTACTGAAGTACTTTCCACATTTAGATGTCAAACAGCTGAGACTACACAACTACACAACTACATAACAATATATTGTTGACATAAGCATGTAACATCCTCCATGTAACAGGATACAGCAGTTGTAGTCTCATAAGTTTTTTTCTTTTTTTGCTTGACTGCTGAAACCTAATTTAAGGTCCAATCAGAAAGGTAGCCATTCTGCTTTGGGAAGGAAGCGATTCCATTTCACGTGGAGCTATTAACCCAGTGATATAATCCCCCTCCTCTGCCACGCGCCATAACTGCAGATGCTCATGTTCCAGCTGAAAGAGCCTTCGGGCGTGTGCTCCTACACAGCCAAATTAGTACTTCCTCACAAAAGAGCGGAGGGAATCATTTTAATGATAATTTCCCCCACTCAGCCTCAATCTCCTCTGAAAGCTCATCTACTGCTATTAGGTCTGGTGCACCTATGTTAATAATGGTGTCTGATAATGTGGGGCGGGTGGGTGCTGTCAATGTTTACCTGTGAAGGGCTCGGGCAGAGGGGTCAGGTTATCAGATCAAGGACAATGAAGCTGAGGGCATGGCCGAGTGGTGACAGGATGAGGAGCCGTGAACAAGGATCATAGGATCATAGACAACCTGCGTCAGTATTGTAAACTTACACGTTCATTGAAAGTTGGATGTGGTGAGGTAGGTGCGACAGCACAGTGATCTGTGCTGTATCTGAACAGTGCTCTCACACCTTTCTATCTGAACAAAGGCATCTGCAGATTAAATACATTATAATCTAATTCAACAATGAAACAGTAATGCTGACAAGGTTAAGTGTTGAATATTCAAACAATGCATAATAATACATACTACTACAGCTATGACCAATGGTGTTAAATGGTAGAATTCCACTGAGCAATGCTTGCACAGTTGCACAGTGACACAGGGCAAGATTATTAAGGATGTGCATATTCGTGGGTGGGCCTTCGCAATAACTACACCCCCCCATTTCTGTTCACTGCTCACCATCTTTCCAATCCCCCTTCAAGAAGAGGACAGGTGTGAGATTGAGCAGAGAGGTGTGAATAGGGAGTGCCTGTTACCTGGCAACAGTTGCTATGGGTGGGAATAGCAGTGTCCAGATTTGGGAGGCTGTGAGGTAGCGTATTCGTCTCACGGCTGCAGCCTTGGCAGATGGTTAATTGATTTGAGATTGAGATCAGCTGTTTACAGCACTTCTGGGGTAAGTGAGACCTCACCGGGGACTGTAAGTTTTTTTTTTTCCTGGAAAAAAGCCAATAAGTATTTAAAAATGGACCCCAGGGAAAGCTCTCACTTGGATGTGCCAGGCACTCGCCAAGTGAAAGGTGTTTACATGGCTGATTCAGAGAGGCCTGCAGGTCCAACCAGAAACTTTCCATTGGGCTGAAGTGTCGCCGTTTATAAATCTTTGCCTCCTCTGATTTCCTCACACCTCAGAACTCATATGCTGAGGCTATTCACTGGCTGACGCTCTCGTGCTCTGACCTGATGATGTCGTGCATTTGAAGGTGGATTTATTTCTTCCTCCAATTTACATACTTCTAGGTATGAAAGTACAGTTTGTGTGATATTAAATTGGTATTGGCTGCAATAAGGCAATGCAGTACATCAGCTGAACTTTTTGAAGGAGTTTTCATTGCTCAAGAGAGACAACAGTTACTGTACGTTTGTCATCCTGCCCCTGGACATCGACTCCATATGTTGACACCCAGCCAAATTTTTCTTCAAATATTGCACTCATCTACACAATTCTGTTCATGAAATCATTATCCACAGGGAACTGTAAACTGTTTATCAGTTGCGCGGGTTTAGCTTTAGCCTGTACTTAATATATTTATCATGAGTTCCAACTCATGCTTCCACCCAGACATTCAGGTTTAGTGAGCGTGAGAGGAGGCTTCAGCAAAGTATGGCAGTGAATGTGTCAGATCTGGTAACCTTTGTAAGTCCAACATCTTATAGCAGAGAAATTTAGCTGGGGTTAGACTGTTAACAGAAGCCCATAAAGGACCCCCCAAGGCACAGGCCTCTGTCTGTAACCCACCTCCAGGTCTGAGAGGCCTACGGGTTCATTGAGGGAGTGAACCAGCCTGAGCAATTTACAGTAAAGACAGGAAGGTAAATGTTTTTTTTTTAGTAACCCAGGATGTCTAATGTCAATTAAGCCCTCAGAAATGACTTGAATCATGGTAAGATGAGTCCCAGTGCACCGTACCTGCTGCATGTAGCTCTGATCTGAAAGCCAGATGTTTCCTGATTCATGTCTGATGCTAATGGAAGTATTGTGAGTATGCATTTCGAAATTTTTATAATCATTGTTTTTTTTTTCTTAAGCTAACCATTCAGTGCGATTGAAAGGTGTGACTAGCAAACCATTGCAATGCACATCTTTAAAAGGTACTATTTAGACTCTGAGAGTCACTGGTGTCATCTCTGTCTGAAATCACCTGCTTTGATAAGCTGAAATAACTGCTTCACAGAAAATGATTGCTTTCATTTTTAGGGGTACTTTGAAACTAGAAACATTACAGAGCTTGTCAACTCTTTTTACTGTGTCAGTATTTGGTGTTAAGAAGGTGTTTGAGAACAGCATAGACTGTTTAATCTTTGTCCTTTTAAGCTGCAGAAAATTCGGGTGCCTTCAAGAGTATGCTCAAATATGCCAAGTGAAAGCGTACATGACATGTTTTATCTACATCTAATTATTAGGGGTAGTGGCACGATATGTCTGGGTTTTGTTCTGAAAGCGCTATAAATATTTATGAGGATATTCTGTATCCTAAAATTCACCCTTTTTGAGGGCATGTCCTTTTCTTCACTGAATAAAAACAGCAGACTGGGTAATTTCTGGTGTTACACTAGGCAGTCTATAGGGGCTGTTGGGGCTGTTCTCTTACTAGTATTCAACGCTAGTGTGGAGTCACTTTCAACTAGTGTCAGTGGAAAATTCCGTGAGAGAATGTGTGGCGGCAGACATTCTGGGTAGTGCATAATACATTACATGAAGAAAGTCAAACATGATTCGGACCAGTAGGAAAGTGAAATTGTTTCCTGTTTTAGCTAGGCAGCTCATGAGAGAAAAAAATGGGATAGACTCCTCGGTTCATCAGGTCTGTATGTTTGCTGAGTGTTTCCGGTTCATATTTGTTGCGCTGTGCACACGCACATGCACACCAGAATTATGTCGACAATAGGTCCGTAGGAGTCTGAAGAGTTACTGCTCTCAATTTTACTGGCATAGCTTCCAAGGGCACAAAAGGTTGCTCTATTAAAAAATGAAATAAAATATGTCAGGGAAAATGTGGGGCTGGATATGCCAAGCAGTCTTACAATGTCACGCCCTGCCTGTGTGCATGTCTAACTAGTCACTCTTCTGTAGTTTAATATTCAAACACATATTGGGTTTTAAGATGGATATTTACAAAGAACACATAATAATAGGGTTTTGTTTGGATATTTTTCAAAGAACTTGGATCTGAGATGCCAGTTTTTGTTGTTTGCTACCATGTTATTTTGATGTGAGTATATCTTCCTCTGTGTCTATGGCCTGAGGCTTTGGATTCCAGCCTATTAAAGCTTAGCACATCTTTTATTGGCTTCAGGTGTATATTTAATATAAAGTTCCTGGGCACTATGTCTCTGATAAATCTTGAAGGGCAATAGAATAGTACATTGCAGATAAATCAACCATTCCTGAATACTCAGTATTGATAACCTTAAAGTATTTGTACAAGACTGAGGAATACACATGCACTACTGTATGTATATCCAGTGCTGTCTATATTTCTGTGATTTCACAATATATGTATCGTATTTTAATTTCACATTTTCCCATTTTGTAAAGAAATTATAACAATTTTTACTTTAATCCAACTAATGCTGCATTGATCAAAGTCTTATTGTTCACAAATGATGCATTTTATTTTAGAATACACACCGCTCACATCATATTTTCATGTGTTATTGTCTTTTTCATCTATAACGACCTGCAAAAAGGGTTTGTCACACAATTAAATTCCAATCATCATTGCATGATAAAACCTCATATAACAACTGTTCCAGAAAATCCAAATAATCATACTTTGTTTCTTGGCTTACTGCATATTTTTCACTTTGAAATATCATAGAAGCCACTTCAGTCGGTTTAGTAGCCATGATTTCACAGTAATCAGATTTAACAAATGCAAACCGCTATCTAACCAGAAAACAGAAGTGATTGCTTATGCCATGTAAATCCATTTGTTTGAACTCACGTTATTGTGTTCAGAGAACCAGAACAGAGAAAATGGAAAGAATATCTTGCTATTTCTTCTTTGCGGTGGAAAACCGTTGCCATACCAACTGAATTTTGTTGCTGGATTTGTTTGTTTCCACATTAAGATAAGGTGTGTATCAATATGTGGGATAATATGATACAAAGAAATAGCAAATAGCAAAGTGCTTCTTTTGGGTGATTATAGTTGATTTTACCCAACAACTTGCTGAAAGGGTAAGTCACGTGTTAACCCTATGTTGTTAATCACGTGCTGTCAAAGACAACCTTAATTGCTGTTATCGTCCGTAACCCACGGAAACATAACCAACACGATTACGAATGTTTGTCAAACACTCTAGCTTATGAAGAGTGACGAGGTTCACTGAACAAGATAATTATAGTAATCTGTTTGTGCAGTGTTACATGACTTGACTTGAAATAATGCGAGTACCAACAATGTGTAACAGCAGCTGTAATTAAACTCAGGCATGCTTGTTACTGAGGGGGCAAACTGAGCTGTTTATAGAACCATGAGAGCGTTGTTCCTGCAAATGAATGATGAATGTAAATTGTACTGTACCGTGTTACACGTATTATGAACAAACATAAGGTTGGTACACTAATAGGGGTTGAACATGGGTTATAGCGAGGATGTTGTTGTTTTAAACTGCGGTGATACCTAGTTACCTATCCCACGGTAAAATGCACCTTACAAGCGTAAGATCGACTGATTGTCGGACTGTTTGCTTCACTGTGCAGTATTCTAAGTAAAATATTTCCGCACCTGAAAAAGCCAGTTGGCAGCAGTGATGAAGAAATAGCATGGGGCCGTTTTGATAGAGAGCATCCCTCTCATGCCGGAGTGCGCAGTCTTTGTGATCGTATTCTCTGCCTGTGTCTCCTCTGCTTTGGTTGCTGGATGCATTTCCGTGTCTCCCCAGATCGCAGCCTTACGAGAGCAGAATGCCCACATCCAGAGGAAGGTGGCACCAGGGGAGGGGGGAGAGGAGCTGCTGGAGGTCACCGAGGCTGGGCAGAAGGTCCATGGCAAGGTGGGAGCTCACTGCGTCCTGAATCCATCTCCCTCTGTTATTATCTTCATATGTTCACTAACAAATTTAATGTAAAAGTATGCTCATATTATGCTCTCATTCATTACCACTGTTTCATAAGACATCCTGCTGATAACCTTCTCGTGCTAGCATGTGTGTGCTGTAAATGACTTCAATCACTCACATTATGCAGGAGTTACCTTCCAGTAAAACCGATATTGTCTATCTGCACGAAGACATGCCATTGATAATAGGCTATTCAAGTAAGCAAAATGAACAGCCCATGTTCTCCACATATTTAATAATAATATCAATGCAATTGCTTGAGCTCTCTGGAAAAGGTGACCTCAGAAAGACGTGCCTGTGGATACACTGGGAAAGGTGGACATCTTCAGATGCGGTCCTTACATTTAGGGCAGAGAGAATGGAGAAAGAGGATAAACCAGATTAGACAGAGTTTGCACAGACATCAGTGTGAACCCTTTTGAATTCAGACACCTGTATGCTCCTTGCATTCAAAATGAATTCAATGTATTCATTCCTCCAGTGGAACCTCCTGTCTTTGGCACTGTCAGAGGTAGGGGCTGGGTTTTTGCGTTTGTGACTCAGGCCTGCGGTAGCCTTGATGGGTCGACGTGTTGTCAGCTAGTTCGGGAGTGGAGGAAGTGCTCTCATCAGCTCTAGGCTATGAATCACTCACTGTCACACTATGTTTAAGGTAGCAAGGATTTATAAGGTAGCAAGGAGCCAGAGATCCCATCTGCAGGGAGTGACATGAGGATACGTGGACTCTCTTCATGTGGCGGTAAACAAGCACAGGTTACTCTCTAAGGTCCCAGGCTGTCCGGAGTGAAATCTATAGGAAGTGACATGAAGATAAGTAGGTCTTCTCATTGAGGTTAAATCAGCAAGCACTCCCCTGCCCCCTAGTGTCCTCAGCTTCATGTTTAAGTGAGGTCAGAGTGTCACTCAGCTGGCTGACACTGTAACACATATACTTAATTTATTCTCTTGCCCCTTTGTGCAGACCGTGTACAAACACTCACATTTTACAGCCCTATATCCCTCTTGAATTACAGAAATACAATATATATATTTGTTTTTCACATAGTCACAAAAGGTTTCATCGGATGTGATTCTGTTGACAAAAGCTATATCTCTAAAATATTAAGTGGTTTGGGGACTTTTATGACAGATTCTCCAATCAAATCAGACTGGAAGCAGAAACAAATTGTAAATCTTACATGTTGGACTTTACCACACAGCAGTAAAACATTTGTCCTCTAAATCAGCCATACCTGAAGTATCGCTTGTGGACTGCATATAACTGTAGAGCAGTTTTTTTCAGCTTGTAGAGACTTTGTTAAATTATGTAAAATGTAATTTGTCTAGAATATAAAAGAATATTAAATTGAATGCCAAAGTTTGATTGAGTTGAGGTTGAGAGTGTATTAAAATGACTGGACTTTATGGAGCTACAAGTCTTATTTAGTGTGTCCAGTTCTTTGGCTTAATGAATATTTGATCATGAACAGTGTAGGCAGAGAGAGAGAGACAGATGCTCAATTAGGCCCTTTAGCACAGACAAATAACTGCAGTTGGACAGGGGACCCCAGTATACTGTGCCCGTATAACCTGCATCCTTGGAATTCTGGGAAAAGGTCTCTACATCACTGGCCTTAGAATTCTCATCCAACTTAGCTTGTTTTTGGTACCTTTGATCCAGTGTGTCCAAGCAAAAATGCTGAGCTCACCTTATTTGCCAAGATTTGCCAGAGGGAAAAATACATAAAATTGGTTTTGAAATGAAGCAGACTTTCCAATTACTGGTATTAATAAACATGTTATTATTAAACATATTTATAACCTGAGCACCACAGAGTTTGGTAGAAGGAGAGTGTCAGTGTCACTTTATGTATTCCCATCCTATGATTAATGCTTGTGTTTTCAGGCCTACAGCGCATTACCCCCCTGTCAGAAATTGTCAGAAGCGTAATGCATATTTGTGAAATATTATCCCAGTCCTGTGGCCCTCCCGTTCTTTTATCTACAGCACACAGAATGACCCCCCCAGCAAAACAGAGCTCTCAGCTACAAAAATCCCCTCGTTAACGCACGTGTAAAATCAATCTTTCAAACGTGGGGAGACTCAGCATTTCCATACTCCTCCTGTGTCACTCCGTGCTGTGTCTCATCTGAAACAGAATGAGGTGGTGCAGCAGTGTAGCATAATGGTAAGGAGCGGGGCTTGTAACCACAAGGTTACTGGTTCAGTTCCCTACTGGGGTGCTACTGCTTTACCCTTGGGCAAGGTACATAAACTACAGTTGCCTTAGTAAATATCCTGCTATATAAATGGACAACATAAAAACTGTAACATATGTAAGTCTCTCTGGATAAGAGCGTGTGCTAAATGACATTAATGTAATTTAAAGGTGGAGGAGAGACTTTTCTTTCTACATTAGAGTGTTTGCGCATCTTGCTCATGTGTAAAATACACTCTGAGCTATTGGCGTAAATCGTCATTGCGTAAATGTGATGCAATGCTTTGCTACAAACTTCAGAACTTCCATTCTGAACCATGAAAGTTTGAAAGTCACAACCTCACGGACATGATCTTACAAAAGGGATATTCATACCCCTTGACTCAAGGAAAGAACAATCAATGGATAAATGAATTGATTATAGCGAAAGGTTTTTTAAATCATGATGAGGTGTCAATAGAGATCATTGAATCTGACTATGGCCTCTGACCTTTCCCACGTGCCATGTGTCTGTGCATGAGCAGCGTCTGTCCAACGGCTCCATGGAGTCGGTGGACGAGGCCAGCCAGGTGGTGGAGCTGCAGGAGCTGCTGGAGAAGCAGAACTACGAGCTGGCCCAGATGAAGGAGCGTATGTCCTCGCTGTCCTCCCGCGTCTCCGAGGTGGAGCAGGAGCTGGAGACCGCCCGCAAGGACCTCATCAAGTCTGAGGAGATGAACAACAAGTACCAGAGGGACATCAAGGAGGTGGGTCCCAGAGATGCACACACACACACACAAAAGAAAAAACACAATTAAGTGTTCCCTCAGTCCCCATACCCATTTTCCTACACGCTGTTCAAGCAAACATAATGTCCAGAAAACCATTGCCTATTGCTGTGCTGTGTGTCTTGTTAATGAACTGACCCTAGGTTATAATTGCTATTGATAGCTCATGATTATGGCAGGTACAGTCTGTTTCTCAGACTTTGTGCTGATCTTGGTCTTTATCTCCAATGCCTCTGTAATTCCACCTGCCTCACAGTGCAGGCCTATATCCTGTTTCATGGCCTGTTTCCTACCACATAAGATGTGCGGTATTTTGTATGTGCATAAGTACCACTAAAGGAAATTAACCGATCAAGCTTTTGTGAGATATAGACCAATAAGGGTAAATGGTGGCATGTAAGGCCTGCTTCTTTAAATCCAACAAATCCTTTAGGGTCTGTTTCTGCCTCCTTTCGTGTAAATGACCTAAATGTAATGTGTTTGTCTGAATGTGTGTATGTGTGCATGTGTGTGTCTGTGTGTGTGTGTGTGTGTAGGCAATGTGTCAGAAGGAGGACATGGAGGAGCGCATTGTCACCCTTGAGAAGCGCTATCTCAGTGCTCAGCGGGAGTCCACCTCTCTTCATGACATCAGCGACAAGCTGGAGAATGAGCTGGTCAACAAGGAGGCCTTCCTCAGACAGGTCAGAGGTCACAGTGTTCACTCACCAATGGCATTTTCAGACTGAACATGACTAAAACACCCTATATGGTATGTGTTTCTCTTTTTCCATGTGTGAAATGTACAATAATGTAATAGTAGTCTATCTTTTAGAAAGTCACTATTAGCTTTACAATTGCATGTGAATTTACTGTACTCATCAATATAGTCTGTGTTTGTTAAGAGCGAGTGCGAGTTGGTGCACAAGTATCTTGAAATATGTATCATTTAAATTCCTATTTGTTTTATGTCCAACTCTAGTGGTGTTCCTTTTTTTCAAAATATTGGAATTGAGGTGATGTAGAGGAAATGTGTGTGTTCTTGCCGATAAATTAGGACATTATAGACCAAAACAAAGCAAAGACTTCTGGCACGAAACAATAACAATGATATCTAATCTATGATATACTGTATAAATATCAGGTATATATTGTCAAATAGCCTTTTTTCATTTTTTTCTCCCAAAATAAACGCCTGTCGACCTGTGATGCTGAGGAGTACATTTCCTCTTCACACCAGATTTCTTGGACAAATGGGCCCTTTTTGGGATAGTTTTTCCTCTGTCGTCTGCTGTCAGCACCTACCGGCGGTAATCAGCAACTTGAGAAAGTAATCAGACCCCTGCATACAGCTGTGCTATTATAGGAAATTGCCTCTTAAAGGCGACCCATCTCCTGTCGGTCCATTGTTCTCACAGACGAAGGAGCTTCATCAAATCCGTCAATTAGAGGAGGAATTATGGTCCATGTGCAAAACAAAGCTTGATTTTAATGTTGTGTACTTGTGTAATTAATCGTTTTGATCTCTCGTCATTACTGAGTGAAAACATCCCCCCCCTTTTTTTACTGCTACACTTTCATATGCATTCTTTGGGAGATGAAAATGTCAGAAATAACAGCTGACCTTTTGGTTGAAAGATTCCACCAGTGCGGCCGGGCATTCTTCACGGCCCTGTTCTTTTAGACTAGAGAATATGTACACTGCTTATGAAAAAAAACAAAACATAAAATCTGCCATTGACTTAATGTTAAGTGAGCAACAGTTGTATATTTGTTTTCTTTTCCATAATTACTCGGCATATCCTCCCCCTAAATGTTAAGCTCAGTCAGTTTAAGTGTGTAATTTTTTTTTTTTAATGGACGGGCGTTTGGCAGACCTAGTGCTGCAAAGTAAAGTTATGACTTTATGCTTGTGTTTTGATGACGCTCTGGCAATGGTCCCTTTGTTCTTTACAATGTTGTCCTTTGCCAAATGAGCTGTCTGGGTTGAGACAGTGGCAGGAAATGGTACTGTGAAATAATGCAGACACAGATAAATGGCACTGTATGCCCATGGGGAAAAAACTCAACTGCTTTTCGACTGGCTTTTCCTTTTGAGTCACAGAGTTGGTCGAGAGCGTTCCACTCATCGTCGTGTCCTGAAAACAGTACGGAGAGCCGTGGCTCCCCATCTCACTCAGGGCTCTATTAAGGCAGCATGTTGGACATTTGCTACCACAACTCAATACTGTGCAAACACAATCTTTGCAGATGAAATGGTTTTCCGGGTGGTTATTGACAAAAGACCAGCTCAAATTATTCAGCGGCCCATGTTGTGGTAAGAATAGCTTCAGAGGACTGTGTGTGCTTGTGGAAAAAAAAACATTGATTAAATTATATCCCAGAAGTGGAAAGGAAAATACTAGCTGGTGTGCAATATTTAGATAACAGCAGTTTTCCATCAAGCAAAGTGATAACAAATTTGACTGGCATGCAGGCCGTTGCCTTTATCTCCCCATGCAGCTTTCCTTCAGGATTTGGGAAAAGGGTAAAAACTTTAAGGCAGTTCGCAAGGAAGCATGCAGGAGGGAACATGCAATTCAGCTATTCCACCAGAGATGTCACCGTTGAGCATGTGAACTGGTTCTGGGATGGGCCTCCTGCAGTATTGAGTGTGGACAGGGAGGATTGTGCTTTGCAGTCGTGGGCTCAATACGTCCTGCCTATTTCTCGGCAGATGGAGGAGAAGAACAGGCAGCTGCAGGAGAGGTTGGAGCTGGCCGAACAGAAGCTCCATCAGACCATGAGGAAGGCTGAAACGCTGCCGGAGGTGGAGGCTGAACTGGCCCAGAGGATTGCCGCTCTCACCAAGGTAACAGCCTGGAGAACTGCCAGGTTCTCATGTGATACTGCTCGAACGCTCAAGATATGCAAACATGCCACTGAGGGTGTATCCTCAACGGGGGTGACCTTATCAATACATGTTGACTAAGGCTTCTCAACCCTGGTCCCGTCAGGGCACAGTGCCTGTGGGCTTCTATTCCATCCAGGCACTTCATCAGCTGATTCAGCTAAACATGTTCTTCATTGAGAACCATAATTACCCCCTTCTCACCTCTGAGGTGGTTAGTGGTTGAAAGATAGCAGAAATACCTGCCGGACTACGGTTTTCAAGAAGCATAATTGAGTAACCCTGCTGTCAACCATTTATTAATCATTATGTAATGATTCAGTAGCATATTTCGTACAGTGAATAATGCCAAACAGATGGATAAATTGAAATGACTGACATAGCTAAAAAGTAATGTAATGTCAGTTTGATTTGTAGGTTCCTGTTTTTTGGTACATGTAATGATAAAAGATTTAAGGTGCCCTGTATGCATGAGTTGATCTGGTGTGTTGGGACTAGTGTTTGTAATAGGTGGTAAAAATCAGTGAATCAACACATGGTGCAGACTGTGGCATCATGCGCCTAAGTTGAACACCCCCACCCGTATGGGGCCACTGACCGGCACCAAGCAACCGAGCCATTTATCAGGAGACGCCACAGATGGACAGCATGACTGGACCAGTCACAGAGGTCACATTTTAAACCACTCCGTGGCCCCCACAGTCCTGTGTGCAGAACTGATCTCAGATCCGTGCTCAGTTTGCATGTTGTATTTCCATGTGTGCCACAATGAAAAGCATCATCACTTGTACTTACATGTCCATCTAATGGGGTAACAATATTTAAACTATAAAAAGACAAGAATTTTTAATGTGAACCTAGGGAAAGAGTTCAGAGAGATGTTCCAAGCACACAAGTATAGCTGGTCCTTACGACATCATTTGATAAATTCTTGGTACATCCAACATTGCCCTGTCACAAGGTTGAAGTTATTACCACTGTTAGTGGCCTTGAATATCTACAAATCATATATGCTAATCATAGTCCCTTGACTAGTACTTCCTTTGTTTTTCTGTGCCTGAATATGGCGTGTATATTGTGTGCATTTGTGTGTGTGTGTGTGTGTGTGTGTGTTTGTGTGTGTCTGGTTGTTTATATCTGGAGTTCTTACACATGGATTTGTCCCTCTCCTCTCCCCTTTGACTTGTTAGTCTGACTCAAGCTCCTCTTCCTCACCTGGTGATTATCAGTATGTTATGGAAGCTAAACTCCAAGACATGAGCTTCATACGTAGGAAGGTAGTCCCACAGGACTTTACTTTCTGTTGCTAATTAGAATCCATCTGACTTTCTCCTCTGTTTTTTCTTTGAGTTTTTGGGTTTTTTTCTGTCGCTGTCGTAGCCAGCCATTGTGCAGTTTCCGCTTCAGCGGGCTTTGGTTTTCTTTCCTGTGTCTAAAGAAGGCAGATTTCTGCTGGAGCTATGGGGAAGCTGCATGTCACATTTGGCTGGTCTCACGCAGCTCATTGACTAAACCGCTACAGCTCTGTCTGTCTCTCTTATTCTGTCTGTCTCTCTTTCTCTGTCTCCTTCTCTCACTGTCTCTCTTTCTCTCCCTCCGTCTCTCTGTCTTTCTCTCTCTGTCATAAACAGCCTTCTCTTCAGCTGATGCGTAGCGAGCAGTCATGGTCAGCTGCCTGCCTGAATGAAGTCTCTTCCCTCCTCTCGCTTTAGTTCGTACTAGTTAGCAATGACTTTGGAGCTGTAGTTTGCAGATTGTAGAAGCTTGGCTTTGTCTGTCTTGCCCACCTGCCTGTTGCCTCCGTTGCGTCCGTGGCTGCTAAAACGGCGGGATCCCCTCCCCCTCCTTTCCCCTTTTTGTGCCCCCCGCAGGCCGAGGAGCGCCACGGGAGCATCGAGGAGCGCCTGCGCCAGCTGGAGGGCCAGCTCGAGGAGAAGAACCAGGAGCTGCACAGAGTGAGTGGCCCCAAAGCCCCGCGTGTGGTTTCGCCAATCAGATAATGGCCGCTGCAAACGGCGTTTAAAGCTGTTGCATGTTATTCATACACACGGCTTTTGTACAACTGCTTATCCCTCATGGACCCTGAGTGTGGCTTGATTAATGCTATTTTACTGGTGGTAGGAACCTTGGGATGTTTTACCCCATACAGGAGAGACACTGCAAATATAATGGAAACAGCAATGTGAAACTAATCGTAAAATGAAAATGTTAAGTCATTTTTATGTGTGTTTTCTCATCATAAGAATATTTCTGTAATGTCATGTTTAGTTTTTTTATGCCAGCGTATTTCTCTTTTGAGGATATTGTTTCAGATGAAAGAAAAAGTCTTTTAGAAGCCACATAAGAACCACAAAAGGCACGTTTCATAACAGGAAAATTATTATCTTTTGTCTCCAAATGGGATAGCAAAGAAAAGAAATAATTCAATGGATGACTGAAATGTGCGACACCACACAATTGATTTTTGGGGGTCTTGCAGGCCAGACAAAGAGAAAAGATGAACGAGGAACACAACAAGCGCCTGTCGGACACCGTTGACCGCCTTCTGACTGAGTCCAACGAGAGACTGCAGCTCCACCTGAAAGAAAGGATGGCGGCACTGGAAGAAAAGGTATGAGCTCCTGCAGGGTGTAATTTGTGGGAAACTCAGAAACCCGCGGTCGAGGACTGCCAAGAGGCACTGTTCCAAAACAACTGTGCAGTAACTGGTAACGCGTTCTTGTCTTTACATTCTTTTAAAGGTGCTCCAAATTTTGGCAGCATTCCAGAGATGTCTTTTGAAAGCACCTTTCTTCATGTGATGAATTGTTCTCTCTGTTTCAGAATGTTTTGATACAGGATTCAGAAAATTTAAGAAAACAGCTGGAAGATTCTCTGCATGACAAAGTAGGTCTCTGGAGGCTCAATATGGAAATTAGCCCTCACATTTCCAATATTTCATGTGGCTGATTCCATGACGTACAGCCCTGGGGGGCAGGAATCAGGATCAGTGTTGAGATAGTTTAATTTAGTTTTACCCACAGGAATGACTCAAGGGATTACTCAGAACATGTCTTGAGGTTATATAGTGAGTAGAGTGTATTTTTTATGAAGTGAAATATTTTAATGTAATATAGATATTAAAATTTCAAGGGCTGGAAATTTTTTCATTGGATTTATTTTACAACTACCAACCATGCTTGTCCTGTCTCTTTCCATAAGACTCATCTTGCCGATGAAATAGAAAAGCTGAGATCAGAAGTGGATCAGTTGAGAATGAGGACCGGGTCCCTCACAGAACCAACCTTGTCACGGTGCGGGGCCCACATTTTTTCCTCAAAGACTTTGAACAACCCCCTAAAGTCATCCAGGTCCCTGTCAGTCTGATACATGCTAATAGAAGAACATCATGTTAACCATACAGTCCATATATCATTCTCTTTGTTTTGACAGCTGAGAATTATGATATCCATCTATGCCATTGATTCTGGAAAGATTAAGAGATTTATATTGTATTTTGCGATGATTGTATCTGGATTTGTGTCCCCCTATCTCATTCTTGTGTTTGGTGGTTGACTGGGTAAAGGATTTTTGTGGATAGTTGGTATTTCGCAGTAAGCTCCTGAATGACAAGGCATACAAGATTCTCAAAGATTAAATGTTTTTACGTTTGCTATCTAACGCTGCTCTCCCTCCATTTTCAGGTCTCACCTGGATGCATCTGCGGACCTCCGCTTCTCCCTGGGGTCCCTGGCGGAGACCCAGTCGGAGCACTACAGGTCGTCCAGGGTCGTCAGGAGGCCCCGGAGGGGTCGGACTGGCATCCTGAGGGATGACCATAAGGTGGGCGCTGGATTCACAGGCTGTAGAATACAACAGAATACAGTAAGGTACATGGGCTGAGTCCCCTTGAATCATGCTATGGTGGTTGTGCAGCGGTGCTCCGCAGTCTGCAGTTGGGAGAAACCAAAGAGAGGAGAAACATTCAGCCAGAAGAAGATGAAAATGATCATGTTAAAGATATTGGGCGGCAGTGTAGCATAGTGGTTAAGGAGCAGGACTCGTAACCAAAAGGTTGCCGGTTTGACCCCCGCTGGGACACTGCTGCTGTACCCTTGGGCAAGGTACTTAACCCACAGTTGCCTTAGTAAATATCCAGCTGTATAAATGGATAACATTGTAAAGAGCTGTAACCTATGTAAGTCGCTTTGGATAAAAGCGTCTGCTAAATGAATAAATGTAAATGTAAATATTGGATCTAAAAAGTATAGATCCAAGGAAGACGATCAGAGGACAGGTTCAATGGGATTTATGAGAGGTTCTCAGAGCGCTGATTTCCTTTAATGTTGAGGATTTATAAGGTTCGATAAATTCATTTTTGGTCTGTAGCACACACCAGGGATTTCTCTTGGTAGCTTATCAGGTAGAGGATAAGATCAACACTTAAGATGAAGGGATACGATATGCACTTGTTTCCTTGATATTTGTCCAAATGGACATCTTTGCAGCCAAGCAACACTAACTTCAATGTTGAAAGAGAGTGTCATTCGGTTACAGTGTTCCATTTTTTTAGTGGCAATAACTAATTCACTATGTTGTCGCTGGTCCGCCACTGGAACTATGGCACAAACATGAGGCAGAGGCCAAGCAGTTGTCTGATTTCAGTATTAATTAGCTGTGCTCTGTAATATCCTGGGAGACACCAGGGACCAATAGAGCTCTTATGAAGCAGTAAGTTCTCTGAAAATGAAAGGATGGTCATTAAACAAACAAACTTCAGTCCCATGTGCATGATATTGCATCTGTCGACAGCGGAATTGACTGTAGAAATTGACCCAGAAAACCAGAATGAAGCTAGAAGGGTATGTGTGGAGGGTAAAAGCCCAAATACCTTTTGCATAATATATTAGGGAGTAAAATAAAATATCTGACTTATGGGTCTTTAAGATTTAAGTGCCCCAGGGCTTGTCTCAACCTATGTCAAGGTTTTAAGGAAACCTTACTTTTTTGTTAAATCTGTATAATGCTGGGGCTGCTTGTTCATGGAAGAATGGAGTAATTGTCTCTCCCTAAATTTCACTTCCACTATATATGACCTGAAGATGCCCTTCATAACCAGATTTTCCTGCTTCTAATCTTGCACAAGGGTTCACACACGTTCGACTTGATCACTGCAGTGCTGTCAGTCATGTACGTGATGCTGTAACAGTGTTCGTGTCATGCCCCTGTCCACCAGGCCAAATCCCTGGGGGAACACGAGTGGCGGTCACAGCAGCTGGGCGTCCTCGGCGGCCACCACTTCGAGAGCGACACGGAGATGTCGGACATCGACGACGACGACCGCGAGACCCTCTTCGGCTCCATGGACCTGCTGTCCCCGGGCGGTCACTCTGACGCCCAGACCCTGGCCATGATGCTGCAGGAGCAGCTGGATGCTATCAACAAGGAGATCCGGTGAGTGCCCGTGATGAAAGGGACACCGCGTGTCTGCTACAACAGCTGACACTTTACCAACAGTGCATTTTGTATCACTTCATTCAGAATCACTGATACTCCATATTGTGAAAATAGTTTGAAACTGACAGATGTACAGGTCAGACATACAGACAGAAAGATATACAGGACCAAATACAATTCCATTTTGGTGATGGTAGATGTGTTGAGGTTTTGTGTGGCCCTTTAGCATGTCAAACTGTTGAAGTCAGATGACCTATTTATAAAGCTGTTAATAATGAAAAGGTTAGTGGGGTCTCAGACCAACAGAGGACTAAGAGAGACATTCACTGACTATGGATTTCTTTAATACCTGTCCTTGTTTCCTGGGCAGAACCCCTGTTTGACTGTACGTGAAGCAGTTTTTCAAGTCTTTCCTGAATCCTTGGGCTGTCTGAATGTTGAATTTCCTGGTGAAAAGCATCAAGTTTAATGCATTTTCTTTGCTTTTTCCCATCATTGGCAACTGAACAAATTATTCAAACCCCTTCCCTCAGGTTTCTGTGGTGATGTAATTGAGTTGATGAGACACAGTAATTGATCTGCAGCTCATTGAGTCATGTTGGGTGCCTGGAGCCTCGCTGTAGAGCATGAGGTTCCGTCCTTCAAAATGAATACCATTACACCTGAGGACTACCAATAATGGAGACTGAGTCACACTGAATTACTGTGGTGTCTTCCACAGTATGCATATTGTTAAGTCAAGATTCTGGTTGACATGAAAGTACAGCAATATTGTTTTATTAATATCAAGAGTAAATTTAAGTGCTCAGTAATTTTCCAAGATAGTAGTCATGTCCATTATGACTATGACATAACAGCATTCCACCTTGTAAAGACACTCACTACATGTTGCAACAGTGTTACAAATGTATTCAGTAAATATATTTCAGACCAATGTTGTAAACTTCAATGTAGTTGTACTGTGTGGATCAATTCTGTGCTGGGTCCTCGTCTTCATTATCATGCCAATGGCACCAATAAATAACAGTGTTAAAATTCCTCTGCTGGTGGTATTTGTATTGACCCTGAAAGCAATATTTAACCTGGGTTGCTGATAATTAGCAAGTGAGGTACTCTGCATGGTTATGAATGATGAACTAGCTTTTACCATGTTAAGTTTCCTCACTTAGCTTTTTAATTGACATGACCCTTGGTCTCCTGGCTAGTTTCTCATACAAATTCTGACAAAGCTACTTAAAACACAGAAGACACACAAGACAGAAATTACACCTGAGTGAGTGATTCTCATCTCTGCTTTGAGCAAGACAGTGTAATTTCAGGTATTTAATAATTAAGGGTGCTGACATTTGCTTTGTTGTTAACATCTCTCAGTGGCGAACTGTTGTGAGAGCTACGAAAGATGACTCTCACTCTCTGTCTTTCCCACTCTGTCCCCCTCCCTTCCTCAGGCTGATCCAGGAGGAGAAGGAGTCGACGGAGCTGAGGGCGGAAGAGATCGAGAACCGTGTGGCCAGCGTGAGTCTGGAGGGGCTCAACCTGGCCCGAGTTCACCACCCAGGGACGTCCATCACTGCCTCGGCCACCGCCTCCTCCCTGGCCAGCTCCTCCCCTCCTAGCGGACACTCCTCCCCCAAGCTCACTCCCCGAAGCCCCGCCCGTGACATGGAGCGCATGGGTGTTATGACGCTGGTATGGTGGACCCGTTGCCGCGTTTACTCAGCAAACTTGTAGAAGTAGAGTTATGTGTATGTGTCCTTCACTTCCACTCCTGAATATGTAATATTCTACCCGAATCCCTAGTTATCTGAAGAAATCAATTGATTGATATGTAGAGGTCAGACATTTTTATTTCACTATTGAAAAATTGCAGTCTACACCATATACTCCAGAGCCAGAAGTGAAGAACACTGAAAAAGAGTCATGACCTCTCTGTCAGAATACATTGAAATATGTAGGAATGCATTATGTTTTGAGCGGTTATTGCTGAAAGCACGTATTGGTATTCCTTCAACATGATTAAGGCCCAGTTATTAGCTCTTTGATTAATGTGTGTGGTTTGTTTGTTTATTACCTTGGTTGGAAACTGAATTGACACAGGGACTGTAATGGTTCCAGTACCACATTTGAAAAGGTTTGCAACTGAGTAATTTCAGAAGATGTGGGAGTTATGAGGTGGTCTGTGCGTTTATCACCATTTTCTCTTTCAGCTTGCTTGAACTGGTAATTATGAGAAATTAATCTCAGCTTGTAGAATCCCAGGCTCTTTTACTGTCTTTTGCGTGGATCAGGCTGCTGTGCTGAAGCTAGAAAATTTACCGCAACATTTCCTCTGTCGGAGTACTATGTGTTGCTGGCATTTTTTATTGTATTGTGAAGTACAATAAGAAAGTACAGAATGAATAGAAGGCACACAGTATGCACAAATGTTGGATGCTCATCTCTCACAACATATAATGCCAAGGTCATTAATTAATACTATATTAAATCAACAACGATATGCAGCTGTTTGTTTTGTATTTACGTATTTAGGAGTTCATTATAATTGTAGCACTATCATACTAATAATCATTCCATAATAGCTAATGCAGGCCTGCCTGAATATGTGTTCCTCTGAAGAAGAAGCAGTTACACAAGGCCAGGGGTGCAAAAGGGGTGTGTCTATTGAGCAAGGGTTTACCCACCTGCTGCTCCAGCACTCCAGATGCATCTGCCTGGGTACTAAAAATATTGAAATCTCCACAGAGACACACAGTGGAAAGGGTCAGAATATGCCAATGTTCGCTGCTCTCAGGCGCTTTTTAAGGAATGAGCCTTTCATTTTATTGATCTCACTGATTAATCGTGGCACAGAGGGGTATTTTAACACACTCAATCCCCTTTATTTTTAGAAAGGCACTTTGGTAACGATGACTCATTTGTCAATTAATATGTATGTGACAATTGAGGATGGCAGAAATTTAAATGTCTATATATGTATACATGTATCTATGGCAACTGAATCATGGAGTGTTGTTACTTATTTTTCTGACTGACACTGACTGCTATTTTTTCCCTTTCTCTTCATCTCTTATTTTTTCCAAACTCATTCTGCCTGCTGTAGCCCAGTGACTTAAGAAAACACAGAAGAAAGGTAGTCCCACATCTTATACATTTACATATATAGTCAAGTCAAAGATATAGTCAAGTAGCAGCATTCATAATTAAATAACTTGTGTGAGGTATTATCATTATTATTATATGATGTCATTATGTGAAATTATTTTGTACCAGATGTTAGAACATTCTCTCATCACATTATAAGAAGTAACTGCTTTTTTCCTGTAAAATGCACCATTATACCAAATGTACTGGTGTTAGGTTTTATATAATTTGCTCTTGGACAAAATTTCACACCTTGGGTAATGTGTCACAGCTGAATCAGGCCTCAGAGATTGGTGGTCATTTCATAGGCTGTCTGGCACAAGCAGCTCGGACCCACAATGCTTGGCTTCTCACCTCCTCTCTCAGATTGCAGCAGTGGACGAGGACGGCCGGGAGGACAAGGCCACCATCAAGTGCGAGACGTCCCCGCCCTCGACACCCCGCACCCAAGTGCGAATGACCCACACGCTGCCAGCCTCTGCCCACAACGACGCTCGGTGAGCCACCCACCCACGCACCTCCTTTTGTCTTTAAAGCCGCCTCTTTAAACTATGATGATAATGCTGTTCGCTGTGTATTTTCCATTTGCTACATCCGGCACACTCTCCAGAGATGGATTGCAGGCATCCCTTTTAAAGGCACTGTGGATATGAAAAGACACAGTGCAAATTGCATTGCTTTTTTATTTGTGTGCTTGACATACGAATGAACACCTCTGGGGTGGAGTTTCAAACACTTACTGAAATGAATTCTGAGCTTCTGTAAAGGAAACGGCATGAAGTCAAACTCTAAGCAGATAAGGTAGTCCATTGAGAAGGTTGCAGTGCACAGCTCGGGTGCCCTTTCGGTGTTAGGTCTCAGAAACTGACCGTGGTTGTCAGGGTTGAAGGTGTGACCCCCTGGTCATGTGGTCTGGTTGCAGGTTGGCAGCGACCCTGGAGGCTGATCCCAGCACCCTGAGCAGTGTCACCAGCAGCCAGGACTCCCTCCACAAGCAGCCGAAGAAGAAGGGCATCAAGTCGTCCATCGGCCGCCTCTTCGGCAAGAAGGAGAAAGCCCGGCTGGGTCAACTGGGCAAGGAGCTAGGCGGGCCCGGGCAAGGTGGGTGACGCATAAAGCCGCCCCAGACCTCCCTGTGACAGATAGAAGGAGTGAAAATTTTAATGATTTTAATGACCTAGTTGTTACAATTTTTATCAATGTATTCCCATTTTAATTTGTTTGATCATGCGTTTAAATGCTTTGGAGGAAAGAAAAGCCGCTGGACTGTGGATGCCCTCTGGACATCAGTGCATCGCAGTTTGATATGCTTGTCTGTGTGTGTGCGTTTTGTAGAATGTGCACTTTCCCATCAGCCAGTGAGAGACAGGGTCTGCATAACTGACCATAACACAAGGCCAACCCCCAACCTCCATATTTAGAAACATGAGGGAGACTCACATTGAATCTGATGGATAGCCTTGATCTGGAGGCCTTGTGTGAAGTGGTCCTCATTACCAGCTGGTTGTGAATTCCCGGTGAACTTTTACTTTGACTGAGGCAGCTCCCCTAGAATGTTAATGCCTTGTCTGGAGGGCATGAGACCAGACCTTATTAATAACAGATCAAACAGTGTCAAAGGGAATTGAGAGAAAGGCTGATGTGTGATTGTAGTAATTCAACAATCTGTGCCAATCAATAATCCTTTCAAAGCATTGCTAGTCAATTGTAAAATTAGACTGTAAACGTGTATGCAGTCCATATTGTTAGAAGCTGGGCTGGTACAGTGGTTGCACAGGTGTCTACCTGTCCACTATTATAAATGACTTTCAGTGATAGGTTTTCATAACCAAGCTGTGATTTAAAGAAACATTTGAATTACTTAGTGAAAACATATCATGTCAATAGTAGTCATTAGTGAGTTTTGAAAAAAAGCCAAACACTTGGTTCTTAAGAAAATTGACCAAAAATTCATAATCAATATTGTTCTCTGTTTCTGCAGAGGTAGACGAGGATCATTATTTTTAACGTAGATAGTTTGATAAAAACAGCCCTGGACGGCACAGACAGACGTAATGGCAGGCTTAACTTATGGTATTTGTTAGATATTGTCATGTCCTATGCTAGACAGGAAGTGCTGACTCCTCCCCTTTTCCCTTACAGGGGTGTCTGATCCAGAGCTGATTGGTCAAGATATGGCGGTGGGGAAGCTGGGCACACAGGCAGAGAAGGACAGGAGGCTGAAGAAGAAGTAAGCATATAAACAACCCCGTCTGTTTCCCCAACCCATCGAAATCCTGTTCATCCACAAACCAAAGAAAGCTGAACAGACTCTGTGTTCCCTCTGCAATTCAAACAGTAATCACTGCGTCTGTCTTTGTTCACGCCGTGCACTGTTGTGTGGTCATAATAAAGCCCCAAGAATGGTACTAATTATTATGCTGTTTACAAGAGGGTATTCAGTAATCACATACCTCTATGTCTACATTTGTGGCTCTACAGAAGGAAAACATTATATAAATGTTCCATATCTGTGTACCCCACACAATTTTCTCTTCATTCTCTTTTTTTACTCTGCCACTTACATTACATTAAATTCATTTATCAGACACTCTTATCCAAAGCGACTTCCAGCACAAACGAACAGAAGTTAGCATAACCCACCCCTAACCCTGGTGATGACACACAAAGACTGTCCTTCTCCACATGCAATCCGACAGACCCCTATCACTGTTATTTCAGACTGGCATTACCAGGCCCTGCATTTCACCCTTTGTGTCCAAACCCATAAGCCTTTGCCAGCGCATTTGCAGTATCCTGACACCAAAATAAATGCATCTGTAGTGAAACAGAAAAAGCTCCTTGTAGGCTGCCCAACTGAATTTATGTTTGGGCTTCACAAATTGCTGTACTTCATTTTGGACTTCGCGAAGGCTCTGGCTGGTTTGAGAGTCTGTTAGCCGACCTGAATAAGTAACAGATATGCCGAGACCTGTGCAGGTCGCTGGCTATTTCACCGGTTTGTGATCGATAACGGGAATGAATAAACATGGCTGTAAATAGAGAGGCAGAGCACACGAAAGACAACAAAAGCTGCACTATTGATTTCACCAGAAGCTCATTAATCTCTCATATTGGCACTGTCTATCTGTGTTTCTATTCTTTCATGTACTTCTTTTCTTAAGCCAGTGCCCAGTTTTAACAAATAACACAAACCCAGTGTCAATGGATTTGTGGAGCGCAAAATATATGTTTAGTTTCTTTCTAAACAAACCCAGTCTTTTTTCCATCAGACTAGGTATTTCCCTGAGAGGTGCATGCATGCTGATGACTTGGCTTGTGAACTATCTTTGCCCTGTGTTTGTGTACTGAATTCTTCACAGCAGTCTCCTGGATCAGAAGTTGCCTGCGTCTTGCAGTGTTGATGCCTCCGGCACATGTCACTGAAATGCTTGCGATTCATACATATTCTTCATCTCTAATAGCTTTCTGATGTGTTCATCCTCTTTTGGTGTGACCTTCCAGTACACTTAATACTACTCATCCTCACTGTTCACAGATAATATCACAAGATCTAAAACATGTTGTTTTCTTCTATGTTTTTCTCAGTATGACTTTTTCTCTTTCTCCTGCATGTGGTGTTTTTGGAAGCTCAAAAACCAAAGAACAAAAGATGAGAAGTCCCCCGCTTTTCGTTATTATGGACTAAAGTGCATCTCTTTAGGAATCATTAGGTCTTTGGACACCCCAGCAAGCTGCTTCCTGTTCTGCACAATTTTGTAAGAACGTTGGGAATGGTTTCTCCTGTGCTTTTGGGCGTATTGATTGGCTGCCACAGGAAGGCCCGATTTCCCAGGCTTCCTTGATCTGCAGTGGGCAAACATGCTTTTGCTGTGTGTGCATGGTGACAGGACACATGCTCATTAATATCTGTGTGCTTTTGTTTCCCATCATTCTCTCTCTCCTCTCATCACATGACACTAAAAAGTGGGTAAGTTGTGCTGGTGAGACAGCTGGATATCCCATTGTCAGCTCAGTGTCCTGTATCCCTTTCCTGTCTATAGTCATGGTCCTTCATCGGTGTTTCCTCATGTCCGTCCTGCACCAAAAAAAAGTGGGTGCTGGAGGAGCCATCATGCTGTCCCATAACTGATAACGAATCCTGCTCATTCAGTTTCCTGTAAATCAATGTTACTTTTTTCTTTGTAGAGTTCCAAAGAGGATGTGTTCCTAGCTGGACAAGGACTGTGTGTTCATTTAATCAGAGTGTAATTGTTCCTAGACTGTTGGAGCCCTCGTTCCCCAGTAATTGTCACCTGCTGTATAGTTTTGTGTGTGTGTGTGTGTGTGCTGTGTGAGCATGAGGGAAATAACCAGGATTCTGCCCCTGGTTATGAGTTGTCAAATCCTATTATTTTTTTGTTTTAACTGTTTCTTTCCCTTCCCAGCTGTGTTCAGTGGACGTGAACTTCAAAGTATTATTTCTGAATCTGAAACCAATCCCTAGTTTAAATAACAGTAATAGTAGGGACAATGTTATGCAGTTTGCTTTACTGTGCTGAGACATAATGCTCAGCTGTGCTCCAGTAGGTTAAAGGTTCCACCTTCAATCGAGGACTAAGCAGTTTTATTTTGCCCATAGCAGCATAAAGGGTGAAGGGTGTGGATAGCTGAAAACAGGAAATTGGACATAGCAGAAGAGACCCGATTTAAGAATCCCACAGAAAAGATGCTAGTCCCCTGGAACTGTACCCACAAAAATGGATTCATTCATTAACAAATTACATGCAGCACAAAGAACTAGTGGTTCCAAGATTATTGCCCATCATATTAAGCTTTGACCTCATAAAGAGGCTACTAGTACAAAATGTGCTGGATGTAAAATCTCTGACATTGAAAAACTGGCTGTGTCAGAGCTCGTAATGTTCCCTGTCCTTAAAAAACTTTTTTTGCTTTCTCAAAGAGTGAATCATTTGAGCATTGTTTAGATTCTTCTCCCTCACCACTATTCACACTTCAAAGTGTGGGTTCAGTCTATCAGTGGTAAGTGCTCGGCAATAAAGCTTCCTGCCAGTTCCTCTGAGGGATGTCAACTGTAGCCTTGCCCCTCTGTACATCAGCTTTCAGCGTGCGGGTTCCTAATGCTGTCCTAACAGAGCGCCAGAGGAATCAGCATATTATAAATTGCCTACTTCGGGAGGGGCTGACGAAGACATCTGCCTGGTCTTCCTCGATAAGGTGCCGCTTGCTCTTGTTTGGATGGCGGCTTGAGTGCTTACTGCACTTTTTACAGCAGCGCCGGGCAGAATCATTACAGTTCCATTTTGGTCAGGTCACCTGCGCCCACCGTTACCTGAAGATTTAGGCTGAAGTCGGAAAACTGTGAATGAAAGCAATTTATTTTGGAGGGAAAAAAGTGAATAAAAAATGTTTTTATCTTGAAAGAGCAAGTGCTCGGTAAGCCATTGAAACAACCTCGCCATCAAGAGAGACAGAATCCTCTTAAAACTAAACATCTTTCCTCCGTTTGATAAGTGCGCGGTTGCAAAATTTATGCAGCATGGCCTAGTTGGGCGTTAGTGCACTTTAAAGAAATTAAACAGTGACAGTGTGGCATAACGGTCTAGGAATCAGATTGGGAGCCTTCTACAGTACCCTTGAGTGAGTAGCTTAATCTGAATTGCTTCATTAAACATCCAGCTGAATAAGAGGACAGTATTTAAAACAGCAGCTGTTTAAGGGTAATAAATAGCAATAATGGTTGTCAAATTTTGAGATGCCCAGTGGTGTCCTTTCTGTGCGTAGTGTTGAGAATGGTTGATGATGATTGCGTTAGGGACAGCTCCAGTCTGTGAGAGATAAAATATGCCATGTGTGTGTTCTGTCTTGCTGACTGGTATGTGTGTGTGGCTGTGTGTGTATGTTTAGTACATAAACACCCTGTCTCTCTCTCCCCCCCTTACACAGACACGAGCTGTTGGAGGAAGCCAGGAGAAAGGGTTTGCCCTTTGCCCAATGGGACGGTCCCACAGTAGTGGCATGGCTGGAGGTAAGCTGTCAGCCAATGCCTTCAAACGGACAACACCAACAGACATGGGATGGGCATCCTTCCCTGTCATCCAACGCAGCACTTTGGTCCACTTTCAACCTAGACCTGTAATTTTCCAGTGTGACCAAGAGCTCTGGAGGGCCATGGTTATATGATCCAAGTGCAATACTAAATGCTTGACCAAAATGCTAAACACATTAATTCTCATGTCGTATTCCATACCCCAGAAACAGGACCATAGGACCAGAGGGATCATATACGTTTCCAGGAGTGTTCATTCCAGTTCACTTTCATGCAGTTTAAAATGGAAAACAGACACTTACATTTAATAAAAAAGTAACCTTATGGCTTACAGCTGTCAAAAGAAATTATATACTCTCATTATCTGTGTCCCTTCGTGGGCCGGTTTTACTATCAGAGCTTGAAACCTTCAAGGGCACATTATTATTAAGTACTAGCAAATGAGGAGATTTGTAAGTCTCACAGCACAGGTTTGCATTTTTACGACTCTCCCCGTTTCATGTTATTAAGCACATGGGAGCATGTATGTGTGTGCTGAGTCTGCCAGATGAGTGCAGTGGCCTTGTGCTCAAGGCCATCTCCATGCAGATCCTGGAAGATCACCACAGTTCTCTGTGGTTGTATAGGTTAATACAAAAGCAGAGCTGCTTTGTTTTTAGTGCCTCACAGTCTCCATAGAAAAGGTATGATTACATCATGTTTTCCTTCTTTTTGAACACTCTCGCATTATGCAGAAAATGCATTCTTCACAGTTCTTATTTGTCTTTTATATGTCCCAACCTCTGTTAGTCTGTCATTGAATATGATTTAGTTTCAAATATGCAACTTAAAGTTCTTTCAGTGTTCACAGGCATGCCAAAGTATCCCAAAGCCAACAACAGGTTATACCACACGGTATTTGGTCTTTGACATTTAAAGGAATTCTCTCCAGAAGTAAATACTGCCATCTGCTGGTAGAAAGTGTCCCTGTGCATTTTTGAATTCAGCTGCATATTAAAATATGCCAAAAATGTGTACGTGTTCTCCACACCTTATATATTGAAATTATTAGATTTGTATTTTGAAAACTATTGCTTCCTTTTATTTAAATCAATTGAATGGTGATCCACAGAACATGTATATCTTTAGTAAAATTGGTCTCATCTGGTTTCGTTTGGATGTTGTGGGGGACAGTGCTGTTACCTTCGCTTGAATGCTGCATTATGGTAGTTAGTGCATTACTGTCATATCATATCTGTCAGTATTTAGGAGGACATGTGTCCCTCCTGTCCTGTCCTAAACCTAAACCCCTAACCCTAACGCTAAACCTAAACGCCTTACCCTAACCCTAACGCTAAACCTAAACGCTAAACCCCTGACCCTGTGCCCCTGGTGTTTCAGCTGTGGCTGGGGATGCCTGCCTGGTACGTGGCGGCCTGCCGTGCCAACGTGAAGAGCGGCGCCATCATGTCAGCGCTGTCCGACACGGAGATCCAGCGGGAGATCGGCATCAGCAACCCGCTGCACCGGCTCAAGCTGCGCCTCGCCATCCAGGAGATGGTGTCCCTCACCAGCCCCTCAGCGCCGCCCACCTCCAGAACTGTGAGTCACTCACACACGCTGGGACACTGTCACTCACACGCTCACACAGACTCACACATGCAAGCGCAAGTGCTCTCACTCACACACTCACATGCGCGCTCTCATGCATGCATTCACACACACCTGTGCACAAATAAACACACCCTCACATGTACTACACATACTTGCGCACTTGTGTGCACGTCTGAACACCAGCTGCTGCCTGAGATGATCCAAAGGAAGCGCTTGGTTTGTAGAGTGACCCATGACCGAACCCATCATTCAGACTGCTTTTGAACAGGACAAGGCAGAAGTAGCAGTGCTGTGAATTTCTTAAGTGGAGGATTAAACTTGAATGAGAGCGAAGAGCCAGCCCTCCCAGCTATTCTGTAGTGCCTTTATGCCGTAGTTCTCCACTTCCGTCTAATTCACGGTAATAAGCCTTTTGTGTTGGAGGGATTATGATTCATGAGAGAAGGTTCACTGATAAACCAGGCTACCAAAATGGCCCCAAAATGATACTTAGATCATTCTTTTGACCTCGCATAAAGGGTACAATTATACCCATGAGACTGTCTTCCCTACATGTAGAGGGAGTAGCCTGAGCTAACACGACAAAGTTGAAATGGAAATCAGTAATGATGTATTTAAATTATAATATGCAAAACACATTTACATCTATACTATTGTGCAGTGTTAGCAGGGCATTCTGTCTGATTACAGTGGGCCTTTGTCCTCTGCGGAGTACAATTCTCTTCTTCTGGTTTGTTTTGCTTTATATTTTGTTACTTCAAGAGATGAAATGATGGAATGCTTCATTTGGTTTGTCCAGATTTAAGGGTATAGAGTTTTTTTCTCCACATTTTCACAGCTTGATGTTCGGCAAGACTATTTATCTGTTCTCCACGACTTTCAATTACCTCCTCCTAGTGGTGTGAGTGACACGCGATAGGCCTTATCTACCCGTGTGACTCCTGTGATGGGAACAGGAAATGGCTGTGTGCGTGCCCTTGGCTGGCCGCTGTCTCCCTCTCTCTCTGTCTCTCTCCTTCCTGTCACTCTGAGTGGAGGAGCACGCTATTAAACAGCTCATGAATATTTGAGAAGGACAATTGAACTCTGGGAATGAGATTCCACACCCATAGCCATCCCTGCCCCCCCACCCCCGCCAGACACAGATACACACACACACATGCACAGACACACACCCAGGAGGGGGCTGGGTTTTCATTCTGGGTTAATCGACTCTGGCAACCCCAGGGAACCGTCTTCTTTGCAGAAAATGAGGATAGAAAGATGCTCGTTCTTCCTGTCCTCTAATAGGACTCCAGGAAGTAGTACGTCTCTGGGGCCACAGAATGGACACAAAGGGGTAAATTTAGGGTGAGACAGAGTGTGCTTTTTCGTGTGAGATAAGGTGTGCTTTCCTGTTGAGGCTGCAGTAAAGCAAAGCACAAAAACACATTGCGATGATTGATCTGTAAAAAAAACAGCCTTTGGCAGTTGTACTCATGGAGTAAAATACGGAAATAATACTCAAAGACAAGTATGCAGTTTTGAATGTGAATGTGTGCCTTTGTCCTTCTGCAAATATACGTATTAAGTGTATGTTTTCACTATTCCAACTCACCTGCACCAACTCACCTGCACCAGGCACCGGTCTTACTACTAACCTTGTACAGTACATTGTTAACTGTTACCTTTCTGCCTTGTGTGTCATGACTCTGTAGGCTGCTGTTAAGACCTTATTGTCGATGGGCTGCTAGTGTGCTTGAGACTGAGCATTAGGGAGTCTATGTGCATTGCTGCTGTTGTCATCGTTGTGCATCTCCCTGGCCCAGGAGGGCGGGGCTTGCTGGTCATGTGATGTTGATGCTGTAACACTATTGGCTTACAGTGGTGCTGCTCTTCTTCTTTAACACTGCTTGCCCCCCCCTGCGGAACTGCCACTGCCGCTGTCTCTCTTGGGCCCTCCCGCTAGCCGTCAGGCAATGTCTGGGTGACCCATGAGGAAATGGAGACCCTCGCGGCCCCCACAAAAACGGTCAGTCCCCCCCCCCTTCCCGACGGCAGGCCACCTCCCTTTCTCCCTCCCTCCTCCTCCCACTTTTTGCTTTCACTGGGGTGCTGTGTATATGTGGCCATGTTCTACTGTCCCCTCTGTGTGCATGATCTATAAATACACCAACTGTCTTGTTCCTGTGGTAGACACAGTACTGTGTTACAAGTTTAGCAAGCTTTCTCTGCCCCGTAAGTGTGAAACACTGCCTCGTCCAGCAGATTCATCTGTAAATGCTTTTTTTAAATAGGGAAAAGAGGTTTTTGCCGTTTGGTGAAATGGTGAATGTGAAATGGTGAATCTGATATAAAGTACCGGTTAGCATCAGAGAAAGAGTTATTGTGAAAAGTCACATGCCCCTAGGTATTGTAGACAGGTGAATATTATGATTAAATAGGAAAGTGAAACGTGTAGATTTGAGACCTTGCAAGGCCAATCAAACTATCCTGTGGATTGTCTACATAAGGAGATACATTACTCTATTGTGCTAGATTAGATCAATCATTTATGAAAATCATATCAGTTAGTTACATAATACTATCTGAGGTGGAAAGTACTATATTTTACATGTAATGTGTCATTCAGGGCATTAATAGTCTGCGGAAAAGCTCATTTCAGTCAAACGGATCATTTCATTCGTAATGTAATGAGTTTTCTTTTGTTCAGTTGCTGAGTGGCAGCTTCTAATGTTAGCTGCATAACAGAAGCGTGGGGCTAATAGCCAGTCTTGAGTCATTATTCAGAGGTCAGCCAAGATTGACTCAGATAAAAGTGTCTCATTTGTGGCCATCATAACTGGAATAGATCAGACAAATTTACAAAGCAGAATGACGTTAAGTTGGTGACCAGTCTATCCTTCAAGGGCTTGATGAAAAATAACCTCTTTTCAGTCAGTTTCCTGTGTGCCAGTTATGATGTCAGGTGAGAAAGTAATACCTTTATCATTTTGAAAGTGGCACATCAAGCCAGTATTATGGGGTATTATTTCCCGTGAAAGGGTGCCTAAAGCTTTTGTTTAAGGAAATTATCAAGTTGACCATACAGTTATTTAGATGAGTATTCGTTCAGAGACTGACGTTGAAATTTTTTGGAGAGAAAATTCAGCTGTTATTTGAAAGTAACCCCCAGGGAAATTTTTTAGTTGGACCTATGAATGTGAACTCAACAGCCCTCACAATGCTGATCTATAAATATGCAGCATGTCAGTCCACACCCTTTTCCAACAGTTCATTAACCATCATGACTGCCTTTAAATTCTGGATTTTTCCAACTTCTGTAAAAATAAATAAATGCATGTGAGGATGGCATGACTCCATTAATGCTTTAAATTGTCATTAATGCTTTAAAAATGATAGTTGGCCCTATAGCGGCACAGCTGTAGACTATAGACTGTTGGATTCCCATGTCCCAGACTGCCTTGAAATGACATTTATGAGATGATATCAGTGTCTGTTGACTGTTTTTCTTCTCACACATGATCAAATGGTCCAATGACATCACAGAAGTCCGATTCAGAAGAAGGAAGCTGGGCGCAGGTAAGAGACTCTCTCTTCCCCTTTCCTCATTAAAATTGCAGTGATTCTCGCAAGTCCTCTCACTTGCTGAAGTTAGATAAAGCCACAATGAGAAGAACATGCTGATGAGTCACAATGTGGGGGCTTGCATTATATAAGGAGTTTTAATTTCAAAGGGTTCATAGTCACGCATCAGCTCAGAGGAGCAAGTGCCGAGTTGCTCCTGTTTACTGCCAGTTCCAGTTCTCTGGAGAGTAGGACCGATCAGTGATGCAGCACACAGAGTCTCTTGTTACATTGCAGGTGCAAAAGTTTACTAGATTGGCTTGAAAAATATGGTGGGAATGTAAGAAATAATCTTCCCAAAAAAGATCATTTAAAGCTAAAATGATCTGGTGTCGCTTGCAGACTCTGGCCTACGGTGACATGAACCACGAGTGGATCGGTAACGAGTGGCTGCCCAGCCTGGGCCTACCCCAGTACCGCAGCTACTTCATGGAGTGCCTGGTGGATGCCCGCATGCTGGACCACCTGACCAAGAAGGACCTGAGAGTGCACCTGAAGATGGTGGACAGCTTTCACAGGTGGCTTAGCTTTATCGTGCAGGACGGGAAATCCAGTATGCAATCAATAAGAAAGACCTTGAAAGCCGAGAACGCTTAGTTTGGTTCTTTACAAAGTAGAATCTTTTCGCCTCTTCATTACCTGTTTACTAATTGCTAAAAAAAAAGAACTAGCTAAACCTATAGTCATGAGAGGCAATATTCTGATTTACTACGTATGATGTTTACACAGACCCTTAAAATAAAGAGTGGCCTAACCCTGTGGTTACAAGGAAAAGTTTCATTTAATACTGCTATCTGATGAGCATGCATTGTCTGATAGCAGCAGTAAATGAAACTTACCAACTTGTAACTGACAACGAATTGCTTCCTTGGCAGCAAGCGTCTTTCAAGCACCGCCAGGTCCCACTTACTGTAGCGCTGCGAGTGATCGTCGGGTGACGGCGCTTTGGCTCGGACTTGCGTGACATTCTCGAATCAAGCATGTTCAAAGCTTGCGCTATGTCTCTAAGCTGCGCTGTTCTCATGTTGCTGACAGGACGAGTTTGCAGTACGGGATCATGTGCCTGAAGAAGCTGAACTACGACAGGAAGGAGCTGGAAAGGAGGAGAGAGCACAGTCAGCACGAAATGAGAGGTATGTTCAGCCTGCGGGGGCTGCTCTCTGTCAGCTTCTTAAAGCACCAATGAAAGCACAAGAGGTGTAGCCTGGGGCAGACATGTGATGGGATGCGTGCAGCTTGCCTGAGAAGCAATACAGATGCATTGTGGGCACGCCTGCCTACATGTCAATAACATATGAGCTGATATGGGTATATGTGTTAGAAGATTGCTATTAGCAAACCCATTGTTCGATAAAGTAAAAACTCTTTAACTTGTTTGTGTTGGCGGGCTTCCAGATGTGCTGGTGTGGAGTAACGAGCGGGTGATCCGCTGGGTTCAGAGCATCGGCCTGCGGGACTATGCCAACATCCTGCTGGAGAGTGGCGTGCACGGAGCGCTCATCGCCCTCGACGACAACTTCGACTACAGCAGCCTGGCCCTTCTCCTCCAGATCCCCAACCAAAACACTCAGGTGAGGCCCCGCTCTCTTCCTGAACATTCCTCACAAAAACATTTAGGCGAGATCCCATTCTCCTTTAGATCCCCAACCAAAACACTGAGGTGAGGCCCCGCCCTCCTATAGATTCCCTTCAAAGACACTTAGGTGAAGTCCCACCCTCCCTCCTCTTCATCTTCAACCGAAACACTTAGGTGATGCTCAACCCTACGCCACATTCCCTACCAGTTCATTCAGGTGATGGCCTGTCTTCTTCACTCTATCCCCAACCTCACCTTTTGCATGTGTCCTTTTGTGTAGGCATACACAATGCGGTGCATTAAAGGAAGCATAGCTGACAGTGCAGGGTTTGTCTAGCCCTTGAGGCTTTTCACCTTAATTTATTCTCAAGTGCATGTTTCAAATCTCATAATTTAAGTAAGACACCACTCTCTGTTGTTTATAATCAGTTGGTAACTGCAATTTCCATAAAACTGTCTGGAATGTCCCATTTAGATCAGTGGTACCTTTTCCTGATGTAGGTAATTATATAATCTCTGGCAAGGTGACTTTAATAAAAAAAAGTCACAGTCCCCATGTAGGAAAGGAAACAGAGGAGCTCCCATACTTTGAAATTTCACTTACTCTGCTAAATGTCATTCATTCACCTCATCAAAGAATACATTTCAGATACATTTTCATTCAGATTTCATTTCCCTTCCACACTGCAAATGTATTTTAAAGTGTCATGTGAGATTTTATACAGTCAGGCCCACCCCATGTTAACATAAGCACCTCCTGTCCGCTCTTTGCTCTATCTCCTCCTCAACCCAGGCACGACAGATTCTGGAGAGAGAGTACAACAACATGCTAGCCTTGGGCACGGAGAGACGGCTGGACGAAGTGAGTGACGCTTGTCTCTTTCACTGCTGATATCTCTGTTTTTACCCTGGGTAGTGTCGCTAGCCTGGGACTGCCACCTGTGGAGTTAATGTTTTTCTTTGAGCGATAGTGTTTTTGTGTCGAGGCTCATTTCATTTTTCTGTATTCATCCCGGTCCTAGTCATTGTATTTCTGCTCCATTGCAACTGCAGGTCACATCCTTATACATACAAGTTGTCTGTGCAGGTTGTATCTGGAAGTTATCGCAAACAGAGTTAAGAAGTCAGATTGGGTGTTTGCCTTTTTCCTCATTAAAACCTCTAATTACAGTGGATTGTATATTGTGACAAGTGAGCTGTTGCTGTGATAGGCCTGTCACCAGCGTGAGCATTTCCTTTTGCACATGAGAGGAGTTTCTAATTAACACCTAAGACTCAAGTCTCCCTCCAACTTCATTGAGGTTTAAACTTTCTTGCAGTCTTTGCCCTTCTACCCTTGTTCAAAATGCCTGTCATGCTCCATGTCATGTGTGGAAACTCGTGGAAAGCATCTGTGCTGGGATAGGCCCTTTTGCTATAGGCACAACTCAAGACTGATTGATCCAAACCCCTCAGGTTCCAACCAATCACAAACAAGTGCGTTAAGCGCTGGGCTGAGGTGGGAGGGGTGTAGTGCGACAGGGGGGGGGTCAAAATCTAACCTTTCCTCCTGTGTGGTGGCAAGGACTTTCAGCACGGGCCGTCCTGGAGGAGACAGTTCCCCCCACGGGACGTCCACGGGATCAGCATGATGCCCGGCTCGGCCGAAACGCTGCCCGCCGGCTTCCGCCTCACCACCACCTCTCGCAGGATGCCACCAGAAGGTGAGTGGGGAGGGCATATAGGTACCGTTATTCAATAACAGGCCTCTCTAACCAATAAGATTCCTCCTTTAAAATGGAGAACCAATCACAGGATAGTATCCATGATACCTTTCAATGAGTGATGGTGATGAGTGTCATATATTAAAGTAGAAGAATGAGATAAGTTGATAACAAGAAGGAAATGCAGGTTGAAAGTCCAGTTGACCTTATTTTATTTAAACTCGATCTAAGAGCTTGCTGCTCATCCCTAGCCCTGGAGGGCAAAAATGACTGCGGGACATTGGACCCAATTCAATCTATTACTTTCATGATTGAGCTAATTTAGCTTCCCTTTCCAGTTCCGAGTATTAGTGTCTAGTGCTTCAGAACACATAGAGCTGAGTAGTCCTGATCTGTGTTTGGTTGAATAAAACTATTTAAATTATAGCACCATAATAGCAAAGTCAGCGTGTAAAAATTGTATTCTGACACTGTAACTGTATGACATTTTAGTCCAAGGCTAGTATTGGAATCTGAATGACCAGTCAAGTTGCTCTGATCTGATCGTCAGTCGTCAGTGGGCCTGGTCACGTTACGGTGGGCACCCGTTCCTCACAGTCAGATGAGGCGGACATGAGCGCTCTCTCTGGGCATTCTGATTGTGTCTCTGTTGTTCTTTCCACTGTGGGGTTGCTGAACGGCAGTCCTCTATGAGGTGCTGGACGACAGTCCAGAGGACATGTATGTGGACTGGGGTCAAGGTCAGGTATATACTGGAGCGGTGCCTTCTGTGACCTCCCCTGTCTCTACAACACCCCCTCCCTTATTCAACTCACCAGTACCTTCACAGTCACCTGTGCTCTCTCCTCCAAACGTCAGGGGACACCCCGATTTAGGCTCTGCAGACACCACAGCAGAGTGTCACTATGTTCAGTGGATTCAGACATTAACAAATGACAGTACATTGGTGGCCCAGCTGTCTCCAGTGTTTTCAAACTGAATTATTTGGGCCTATATCTGTGGTCCCCCTCTTAATTAACACAGCACCCCCCCGCCCCTCCCCACATACCTGTGAATCTGTCTGAGGTTTCACCTCATCAGGACAGGCCTCCCCTGTGCCTTCGAGTGTGTGACGTGGTGTGGCTCCGCTGGGTGGGGGTGACATTTCCGACTAACCCCTGTGCTTGCCCGTGGTGTGCGTGTGCCGTGCCGCTCGCCGTCGCCTCGGCCCGCTCGCTCAAACTGACCCCCCCGTCCCTGTCCCTCCCCGCAGTCGGCCCGTCGGCGATACAGCGGCTGGACAGCTCCACTGTGAGGACCTACTCCTGTTGAGGCGCCGGCAGGCTGTGAGTACCAGGCCGCTGGTAAACAGCACCTGTAAACAGTACAGTTCCAGTCAAAAGTGTGGACACACCGAATTAAGATAACGGGAAGCATGCATTCAAAGACATTTGTATTCAAAGACTTACGCTTAAATGCCCAACATTTAAGTCTTAAGTTCCTTAGACAAATATAAATAGTTCTTGCCTATGTATCAATTTCTTTCCAAAAAAAATTGAACAAAAAAATATTTTTTTTTTTGGCTATTTTGGAGAATCTAAAATATAAGATACTTTGATCTATTTGTAACACTTTTTTGGTTACTTCATAATTCCATTTGTGTTATTTCATAGTTTTGATGTCTTTACTATTATTATAAAATGTGGAAACAGTAAAAAATAAAGAAAGGAACGCGTGTCCAAACTTTTGACTGGTACTGTATGAAAGTCGATGAGCAACAGTAAATAGCTGCAGCTGTTTATGGAAACAAGCCGGGCCTTTATGTATTACACATGAGCTCCCAATATAGAGGTCAGACGACACTAGAGCACAATATGGGTCCTTTCACCTCAGTCAAGCACAGAGGAGTTTTAAGCGTGTGCATTCTAAAAGATGGATGCCGTTCACAGTGACATCATTTCCTGGTTCTGACAGGTCTTCACGTTTTCATGGGGCTTGAGCCCACGCTCCGACGTTGATGTGGTCTCCAGGCCAGAGAGCCATGGCCTGGATCGAATCTCAGACGAGTCACTGCCAAGAAGACCCCATCCCCCCCAGCCAACCACCCCCCCCCCCCCCTCCCCCCGGGCCAGGGAGAGGACGGCTGGCCAAGTCACCCTCTCAGCACTTACACAAGCCAAGTCCACAAAGCAAGGCACCAGCCGCGAGCCAACATCCTGCAGACCTGTCGTATTGTGGTCATTTCTACATTTTCCATGTAACATAAGTTGTTGAGAACATGTGCTGTGTGTTTCTTCTACAGGAAAGTCTGTAGCTTATCTGTAAATTTATATAAATAAGACATTTTTATATATTATATATACATATATATATTAAAAAAAGAAACATACTCAGTTTGTGAAAGTAACATCACCAATCGCATTTCCATGTTCAAAAGATGCTGCTGTTTGTACCTCTTTTCCATGAGATCGTTTTGTACATACGTTCACTTCCTTGTTTTCTCTCACTGCTCCGAGTTAACGTGTTTAGCTGTGATCACGCCTCAGAGAAAGACTTGATGGTGCTCGATGCTAGGTTTGATTGCTCTAGTCTGGTTTTACAACGTTGGCACTTGTTCAGCATTGCCTAGCATCTCCTTGCCTCCTAGTACTGCACAGCCCTGTAAGTTTGTGTCACAAAACTAACTGCCCCCTCCCCAAAAAAGGACCTCTCTCACTGCAGAGAATTCTGGGAGAGTACAGGAAAGCACTGAGGCACAGCTTCTGGCATGATTTGCACCTTTATGAAACCACGTGTACTAAAGGCAAATATTTGCACCTTCTGCCATGGACCAAGATCACTCTTTTCTCTCACTCAGTCAACAGAATTTCCTCTACTGTCAAGAACGTCAGCTGCAGGACTGATGATCTGATGATCAAGTACCTTAACAAAAAAACACCATCAAGACAACGCTGGACCAGCAGAATGCTTCTTATATTCACCTTCTCAGCCAAATAGGCCTTGTTCTCGTGAACTTAGACCCATAAAGCCACTTAATCTAAGAGAAATAACTCAAAGACAGATGGCCAGACTGTATATGAAATCTCAGTAGTTGAGAGGAATTTTAAGAAAAAACCTGTAGCTTGCTGTGACTTTATTTGGCGTAGCTGTTGACTCTTTTTCTGTAGTAGTGGCCAGGGTAGGCCTCTCAGATGACCACCCCTTTGCAGTTGCTGCCTCATTGCTGCCGAATCTTTGCTAAACACCTGTCTTTCAGTTATTTCTACCAGTATATTGATATGATTTTTTTTAATGTTCCTGTTTTGCACGTAAGGAGAGTCCTTTAATTTTGTGTCCAATTTTATTTATTGCTGCTGGTTTTTTTGTTGTTGTTTTTTGGTCAAGACAAAGCGGTGATCAGGTTTTCATTGTCAATAAAATACTGTCAAATGATGGTGGTGATTTTGTCGTCAAATTCATGGGCTTGCGCACAGATACACACGGGAGGTCATGGCCCACGCGTGGTCACGGTCCCCATACAGTATCAGAAGTACTAAGGACAGAAAATTGCACTAACAGTGTCAGCTTCATTGTTCAAAACCACTAGATGGTGCACTTGAGTCACAAACGCAAAATCAACTCCTCTGTAGCCAGCTGCCATATAATTACAACCTGATGTAAATTCTCTTGATTAAAATATTTCCTATAAAGATGGCCAGCGTGAATATGTCATTACTCAATTCTTATTAAACTGAGTGTCTGGTATAACACATGCTTTATCATTATAGGTTCGAACTCAAAATGGCATTACTGGATTGCATATGCATTTTAGATTTTCAAAACTAGTCCATAAAACGTGACATTTAAAGTCATGCTAAATATATGAATGTTTTTTTACACTACAAAATTACAATTCAAATCTAAGAGGACAAGACAGGAGAGCTTTATTGAAGCTTTGGTCTTTGGAAAGCCAGCTAAAGATGCTGCCTAGAAGATATGGCCAACCTGTGAGGCAGTGAGATGATGGTGACTCTTGGGTCATAAAAAGGAAAATATGTATGAACCATGTAAGCTATTCAAGTCATAAGAGCTTCTGCTAAGCAAATGTAGTGTACTGTAACTCTGTCTCCTATCTGATATTCAGCCCAGCACATCTATTCCAGTCCTCACTGAACACTGAACATACCCACGCAAACTGAGTCAGCCAGTGACACGGGGCAAGCTACCTGGTTACGAGGCACAAACTTGTCTCAGAGCAGCCCCCTATCTAAAGGGTTAACCATTCTGTGCAACAACAAGGCCCAGTCAACGCCCACAGAGACCGAGAGGCAGAATTTTACCAGGTAACAAAAACACCGAGCTCTGGCCACTTTAATCATGCTGTTACAGGCGGCTTCTAATTACCGTGTTCGTTCAAGTCAGCAATTAAGCTGCAGCCAGCCTAACCGCAGTAAACACCGCAGTGACTGTCAGCAAATAAACACTTAGATGGGGGTCAAGCAGTGCAGAGGTGTTCATGTGTTGCTTTCAAGGCACTGATGCTGTGAGTGTTTGGGGTTTGGACATAAAAACGACAGCCATTTGTTAGGTCATACATCTCTTCTGTCATATCTTTTACACTTCATGTGGCATCTTCATCTTGCCCCGCTCATGTGGCGTATGTCAAGAGATCAATTACATTTGCAGGTGTGTGTTTCCAATTTAAACACAGCTGAAGTTAATTAAAAATCTTCCTGTTCCACAGTAATGCCCATTATCTCAAAAAGAGCATTACTCATTACATTAGGTTACAGCTGAAACCTTAGGATTTTCAACGAGTGTCTTAATTAATGGGGTCTGAACTTATGAATTGCAGTTTGTTTTTGTGTTTAGGTTACAACATGAGATTCCTGTTGTAGAGTTTAACAGTGTGTCTTAAAATAACATGTTTTAAAGCCAGGATATATAGGACTTCTATATGTACATGAATTACAAGATTTATATGAGCTTTATATATGTGTATGTACTGTAGGTACATGTTTGTGTGTGTGTGTGTGTGTGTGTGTGTGTGTGTGTGTGTGTGTGTGTACAGAGAGTGATGCAGAGTATAATACAAAGTATAAGGCATGATTCATAGTTTGATTATTGTTTAGATTTTTCACTTAAAAGTATTGTTTAGTATAATATAACTCAAGAGTATTTAAAAAGTAATTTATTCTCAGTAGCTTATTGTCAACTCTTCCTTTTAAAATTTTGTTGAAGTGTGAGAGTATTCTCTCTCTCTCTCTAAAAGATAAAATGGAATTCCACTTTCAAGGGGAAAAAGAAAGCATGAGAATGTGCTAGTTTTCCTGGCCACTTATTGGACAGAGCAGTGATGGGGGCGGGGCGCCCCCCACGTTTAAGTCTCACACTCTTAGCCGTGCTGTTTATTGTCAAGATGCAAGGCATAGATTATGATAGTGACAGGGTTCTGAATGCTTAAAGTAAATGAGGGGACTTGGGAGGTTGGGAGTGCATACATAGGGGATGGAACAGGCTTGTAGATGAATGGCCATCTGTTTATCTAGCAAGGCATGGCTAAAGAACATTTATACTCTTTACACGTGTGAGGGCTTTACAGTTATGGAATTGTCTTTTAAGGGTAGCATTCATGATTTATGGGTGCAATTTTCTTTTTTATGAGAAAGGGTTATGATTTATGAGTACAAAATTGATTTTCATGCACATTCTTTTGAGACTACATCCACTGTTCAGGCTTTTTTATTTTTTTTTATTTTTTTTTTTTTTTGCTGGGCTAGCATAACCCTTCATGCTAATCAGAATGCTGAATCTGGATAATTTCTTTACAGCAGTACCTTAGTGAAATTTTGTCATTTTTTTCCCCCCTACTGGGGATGCACAAAACATGCATGATGGCTGAAAGATAAATTTGTGAGTGAGAAACCAAATGCAATGGCAATGGGAAATTTTAGTTTTTACGGGAATGTTTTACACAAATGGGTTTTGAATTCATAGCAAAATGTGTTTTAAATCAGTCTGACTGAGAAGAGCTGCTGAGGTATAGCCCATGCATAAATGGTGAAAGAGACCATCACGCCTTCAGCTTCCTGAGCAAATGCAGGGGCTGAAAGACCTGTGTTGTAGTCTTCACCAATGACCGATGGTGAAAGTGGAGGGGATGATGGCGGCCTCGCAGACGGCACTAACTTCAAAATTTAATGTCATGTGACCCTGTTGGGTCCTTGTAGAGAAGATGGCTGACACTTCTCCCATAAATGAGCAGAAAAGAACAAAGTTTAAAAGAAACAACTTATTTTAAAGCCCAAACAAAGATGAAGAAGCCAGCCTACACAGACCAACAGCAGGGACAAAATGAGCCTCCTCCCTGCTCTCCAACCACACCTGTGTTTAATCAGCCTTCAATTAATCAGCTGTGGCTTGTTACCAAATAGTCTGGTTCCCATATCAGTTACATGTGCACACAATTAATAAATGACTCATTAACATTTAGTTTCTAGGGAGAGGTGATGAAGGCTCTCCTTCACAGTCCTGTATGAGAAGACCATGTTGCTGGGGTCCCTTCATTACACTGTTCTTTAGTGCCCTTTAGCATCTTGTTAGATGCATAAGTTGTATGACTGAGTTGCATTTGCTCGCTTGCAAAGACCGGCACTCCTATGTTTTAGCTTTAATTGCACTCATGTATTGAAAGCATGTAATGTATGTACTAGTTATCTCTGCGCTATGTAGGGCATGGTTCCAGCATGGTTAGTAATGTCCTGTACATAGCTTTTCATGTCACAATTAGATACATTTTGTACTTGCAAAAAGTTACTTTGGAAAACAGTCTGCTTAATGACAAAATTGAAATGTCATTAACTTTTAAATATTTCATAAAAAAAAAAACTTTTCACATTTGCTGAGGTAACCCAGTCCTAAATACCTTTTATAGAATAGATTTTCCAAACCTATTTTTTTAATATTACTGAAGCAATAGTTAGAGAACTGTATTGTATCACCTGTGATATGCCTCTTCAGAGCCAATTCTATAGGCCAGATAAGAGAGAGGGTTTAAAGCCCACTCTAATCATCGCCACCCAAACGGGAAACCTCATTCAAGCCAGCACGGATGCTCTGAAACACAACGGTTGCCAGGCAACACGCATTACATCATCGGCCACCGTCAGCCCCTCCCCTCGGGCTCGGCCTTAAAATAGCTCAGGGATTATCAGCAGCCTTCAAAGCGGCATCCATTTCTTTGTTTTATGCCCTCGTCACGTTCGCAAGGGAGGGTGAGATTTGGGGTTCAGATGCATCGCGTGTATGCGTGAAAGGGGCTGTGGCTCCTTGCGTAGCTAGTGGTTAGAGACTGGACTTTTGTCCAGTAGTTGTGGGAAAACAACCATTACAAATCTGAGTGGACCTGCACAAGGGGCGGCACTGTGGAAGTGGAGTGGGTTTATGAGGGGAACATTGATCCAGCACATTGGCTGACACTGAAATCGGCTGATACTGAAATGCTGAGTCTACAGATATCTCAGACTCATTACCACACGCTCTTAATTCCATTAACAAATAATGGTCTTGGTTTTATTAGGATGGACAAACACTACAGGATGTCATTTTGCCACTGATAAAAGCAAACCTAGCTACTATGCAATTCCACATCACTGAATGACATTTAGCCTGCAATAATTTGAATTACAGTTGACATGGAAACGATTTTGGGGGATACATGTGTTTTAATGCATTAATTTCAACACGTTTTCAGATACTACATTCTACAGTGTAGTTTGCAGTCTCCTACAAAGGCTCTTCTGATGGGATATACATTCAGCTTGGATAAATTTCATGGATGTATCCTAAGGTGAAAAAATAACACCCAACCATCAGGAGAAACTCAACAGCTGCATGTGAGCCTAGAATATGATACGTGTATTGATTGCAATTGCATCATCATAAAGGCAATATACTGTTGTGCAGTAATGCTGACACAAGGCAGTTATACTGAACAGAACAAACACACAATAGCAGACAGACAGCTCTGTCTTTCTCACTACAAACTACAGTAGTTCTGACTTTGCTAGCATGGGTTCCTGCTCCTGTCTGGAGACAGCTCTTGGTGGAAATGTTTGTGAGTAATGCTCTGACACAATGAAATCCCAAAATGCCATGGTCATAAATCTGTGACACCGAGGAATTAAAACCATAACTATATTAGGGGTCATCATAAAAACAGACCAGTCCTCTACAGGGAATACAAGCGATTTCCCTCACGTTCCTTCTCATAATATTCCTGCCATAGCTCAATTTACATTGAACCATCATTTATACTCATTTTTATTCACATAACTCATTTTTGCACCAACAGAAATAGATATGTATTTTTTCCTATTCATCCAAATTTTATCCAAATATTTTATAACCTAACAAATTTGTAAATGTTTTAGTCGCAGTACAGTTCGTTACATCACCAGTGCATGTGATTATCTTGTCATTTTAATAACAAATGTATGTCACATTACAATTTTGATCATAAAATGTATGAGTGGCTTTTGACTTCAAGCCAAAACCTTGATTTTTGTGAAGAACTCATATGCAGAGTGAAACCATCAAATCCAATCAACTGAAAGAATTGAATTTGCTGCCAATGGCCAATCTCTTACTTAAAATGCTTTTAATTGGGCAAGACAGATTATGGATGATTTGTAGTTGCACTTGTCATTGGTATTCAGCAATAACTGCATAACCAAATGCAGGCACAAGACACAAATTCATATTTCTTAGCTGACACATTAATGTAGTATGACCTGATGTACCTTTTCAGTGCGGTGGTCCTGTCTCTGTAATCGTCTGCTTTTCTTCAACTGCGCTAAATGGTTTTCTAATAGATTTTTTTCCCCCTTCGTTGAGCTTTGAGCGTTATATTGCGAGAAAAGAATATTACTGATCCACAGTAGAGACATTCATGTGAAACTTGTATGGTTATTGATTTCTTTCAATGTGTGTCCATTTGCTGGAGACTCAGTCTAATGTGCTTCAGAATTGCTGCTCTTTCAATGAAAAGGCTACAGGGAAAAAAGAGAACAAGATTAGTCTAGACAGCAGATCTTTAGTCACAAGTCTACCTTTTCAGAACAGGATGAGCAACCAGCTTTATTCCATGCATTAAGGGAAGGGAAAAACAAAAAAAGCTGCAGTCCAAGATTTATCTTCTCAGCCAGCCTTATATCTCATTCAGTTCAATCTCTTGGTAATGTCAAACGCTGAACTCTGAACTTTCAGTGAATCCATACGCAGTATGTGATTAATGTTGCCATTGACAGCAGCAGTTTTGGCAAGTATCCTGCCAAAGACTGCTGTTGGTAGCTTGGTATATTGTAGTACAGGTTTGAAAATCATCTCGACAAATTTCCTTGACATGACTGAGAGCTGCTGATTTGTTAAGCTTCCCTCGTCTGTGCCGTCTTGTAATTCAATTTTGTGCTCTACCCATTCTATTTGAAAGGAATTTTAGTGTTGTATTAGACATTTTATGACGACTATGGCAACCAATACAAATGTGTATGCCTCTGTAACGCCAGAACACAATGCAACAACGTACCATACCTCTTTCCCTGAGGTAATTGTCCTGACATTTCCAACCAGCTATCACTAGTGACGACATTTAGTACCACCGCAGAGAAAATGCTCACAGCTGTCTCATAGCTTGTAATATCACTGAGTGTGTAGGCCGAAACTAGGCTTGTATTCATTCAGTCTCTCCCACATACTGGGTCAGGCCCGTCTGACTCATTCCATTCAGGTGCAGCAGCTCCCTAAGATGTCAGTGCAAGGTCAGTTACTCTGGGCAGCGAGAGCTTTCTGGTGTCCAAAAAGAGTCACGCCCATTCAAGTCGCTGTTAAACCCCACAAGGTCTCTTCTACTTGCGGTCTGTGTTATCTTTTTTTCCTTTAATTTCATGCATTACATTGTGTGAAATCGGGCAGAGATTCCGTGTGAAATGAGCACTGTGACAGTGCGTGGCTGCTTGTACAGAATGATGCGCTTGGTGGCTTGAATGTTTTGAATTGCACCTGGCCGGGTTCCCTCCCCACACCCACCCCCACATCAGCCTGACATGCCTTCGAGAGAGAAATCTGACTTTAATTGTGAACCTTTAACCTTTTCCAGCTCTCTGACACCATGCAATGATTCAGATGCAGGTCTTTGCCTCTCTCTGTGAGTGATGGTCTCCGCTGTCAGGAAGCGCTTGGCGTGTCACATGCACATCTGACTGCCTGTACCACAGATCAGAAGGGCAGACACGTCCCTGCCACTTGTCAGTCACAGCGGCAGTCTCCCAGCACAGATGACAAGGGCCTTGGCCAGTAGTATCTTGGAATATGGAGTCTTCTGTATGGGGAAAAACATGCAAACCTGTCTGCCATTTTAGACTCATACGACATTAAAATTGATACACCTGCAAATCATGAGCCCTGCATCTTCTGAATGGTCATAAAGAAAAACATTTAAGCCACCTAGTTAGTTAATGATTAATTACAAATATGCCATATTTTTACAGCTTTAATTAGTTGGAGGGTTCTTATCTCTCCTTTGCAGACATCAGTGCATCTTGGTGAGGATAAAGGATCATCCTGGTTGCTTCCACTAGGAGGCACCAAACACAGGGGTGAAGCAGTCTCAGCCAAAGCAGGGGAAGTGTAGGTTGGGTGTTGCTTGGCCAAGGCTAGTCAATGAAACAACTAATGAAGTGTAATCTATTGAGACAGTTCTTCATAATTAGTTTACAGGGAACATATTACCAAAGATACACAGAAAACGTGTGTGTGTGTGTGTGTGTGTGTGTGTGTGTGTGTGTGTGTGTATCGAGAAAGTCGAGAAAGGTCATGCTTGCAATTATCTTTTTAATACCGTTATCTCAAGATCATGAGTTAATTATTTCGTTATCTCGAGAAAACAAAATGCTGATTTCTCGAGATAAAGAGAGAAATTATCATGAGAAAACGACTTCTCGAGATCACGGGATAATTATGGAGAACTCGAAAATGAGTGTCTGGTTCATTTGATCACACCTGATCACTGAAGTGCACTCGCCTGTGAAGTTGCGACCGGGCTAGTCTTCTCCTTAAATGACGAGGACTGATCTGAATGTTATCTCTAACAGAAAGACACAATGCAATTTCTGCCTGTGTTAGACCTTTACTGAAGTACAGTCTGATGCATTGATCAATATTGGGTACTCCTGACATTTTCAACTTAAATCAGTTGCTACAGTTGTCAAGATGCCATCTATGTATGCTGGCATGGCACTCCTGATCTCTGATAAACATTATAAGCAGCGGTGGAAAACCCCAGCTTCAGAAAGTAAAAGTCCTGCCACGTATTTGTTCCACTCATGCACTACACCAGCTGAATTTAATTAGCACAACTCTTCAGCCAGGTAGAGGAGCTAATTAGTGAAATCACCTTGTTTAGTGAATGGCTAGAACTAATACATGGTAGGACTTTTACTTTTTGAAGCCTGGGTGTCCACCTCTGATTATAAGTAATAAGAGGAAACAACCTTTTGTTTTCTTGAGATAATGAGATAAATTAACCCGTCATCTCAAGAAAATGAGTTTTGTTATCTCGAGCATAACTGCATAAAAAAATAATTGCAAGCACGGCCATTCCTGGCTTCCATATGTGTGTGTGTCTGTGTGTATTACTGAAAACTACCATTTCTTCAAAGGATATAAAGCAGATAACTGATAGACATCCAGAGCAACATTTAACTCAGTCAAAAATAATAAAAATTGAATCTAAGGCCAGGGTTGTGAAAAGCATTCAGATTGTGAAATGGAAATGACCAAAGCCCTGAAGTTTTATGCATTCAGATACCTCATTTCCAGCACACAGTGGCATGTTCACCCAGCTCTAGGGTCTGATTATAATCACAGCACACAGCAGGGCAACTTTTCAGCCCAGCGGCCCACCTTTCCAATCACTCAAGGAAATAACCTTGTAAGGCCCTGCTGTGAAAAGGTCTGACCCTTACTCAATGTCCAACTCTACGCCAGGGAACGCTCTGTCCTTTTAACTCCTCCTCAATGCAAAGTAGCAGTGACATCACAGAGAACATTCTCATCTGATCCAATAAAATGATGTGCATCACTACCAAAGAGGAACAGAGCCATGAATTGCTGATTGCTGCTTGGTGTTGACTTAATACAGTTACATTTGGAATGGTGTAGTTATTTCAAAACTGTGTAAGATCAAAGCAAGAGATCTGAAATTGCTACTAGCCTCCTGGTGCAGTTGTCAAATCAGACATGATTTCTTTATTTGTAGTCCTCCAAGGATATTTTTTTTCATGAACCATAATCTCCTGATTTTGATCATCTAGGAACACAGCTCTTTCATCCAGAGCTGAATGCTCACTCTACTAAATCATATTGTTTCTATTTAACAATCCCCTGATCATCCATCAAAGCCAATTAGATAACACTGTTGCCCAACGCTTCAACATCACCTACAATCTCAATATCAAACATAAAGTGTGTCAGTGGAAATATTTTGTGGTTGTTTTGTGGGTTATCTTGGAAAGGCTCTTAATCTGCAGGATTGAAAATCTGATGTTCTCTATTCCCCAGCATTCTGATGTTATACTATTGTGACCATTCTCACCTTCCCGAGTAAGCAGTAAATGAGAGGAACTATAGAGTGGCTTTGTTCTCATCTCATCTTTCAATCCGCCTCTGGTGATCTCCTGATAGACGTCCTATATGTGGCATGTAAAGAGGATTTCTTGTTTTACTGAATTGATCTAAATAACCCCAAGGTGCCCTCGCAGGGAGCTGACTGAAACGTACACCTCTTTCATACTGATGAACCTCGGAGCCCGGAAACAATTTTTCACAATGTGTTGACACTGCAAGATTTTCAAGGTCAATGCCTTCTTTCTTATTGAGATAGGCATCGATTTTCAGCACAGAATGGGACATCATATTAAATGGATCCCCTCCAAGTCCAGAAAACTTTGACATATAATGTCTCACTAGTACCCACATGTTTCCTACTGTCTGGTGGGAGTAATTGTACAGGGGAAATGGAAGGGGTTTATGTAATGGCAGACTTTCTAGCCTGTAGCACATGTAGGGTGTTACAGCTTTTGAATCTGATGGAGAAGTGGTTAAATGTGACAATTTTCTCAGTCTCATCTTGTTACATTTTGGCTGGGAGCAAACCAGTTACTGTTGTAGCTGTTACAGTACCAGTCAAAAGTTTGGACAGACTTTTCTTTCTTTATTTTTTATACTTTCCACATTTTACAATAATAGTGAAAGACATCAAAACTATGAAATAACACAAATGACATTATGCAGTGACCAAAAAAAGTATTATAAATAAATCAAAACTATCTTATATTTTAGTTTCTTCAAAATGGCCAAAAATATTTTTTAAGATTAAAGATTTTTGGAAAGAAATTCATGCATATTCAACAACTTCACTATTCATATTTGTCTAATAAACAAATTTCAAGCATTTAAGCGTATGTCTTTGGATCAAAATGTCTTTGAATGCATATTCCTCATGATCACAATCAGGTGTATTTTGACTGGTACTGTATATTTGTTAGCTAGCACTTCATAACAATTACATTCAACCACAGAGTCTGTTTTGCTTTTTTTAGGTTGTACTTTGACTACTACCCCCAGCACTACTACTACCCAGTAAAACATCTTAAGGATGATCAAACATGGCCCTAGGACCCTGTGGGTTTTCCTTCCCTCTTTACATTACAAACACACTCTACTGGTAAGAGATTTTAAAATGGGCTCAATTAATGAATCACATGAATCAAGCAGTTAAAGGCTTCAGTGGAATTGGAGCCTACAGCACTGAATACCCCTCCCTCCCCCGCCCCCTCCCCCAAAGACCGGGGCTTGGCTGTCCTCAAACGAACCATGTTGTAATTCTCGCTCTCAAGGTCTTCATGCATAGTACTCTGTAAAAAGGATTGGCAACCTAGACTTCAGAGACTTCAGTAAATTAGTTTCTATAGAACAATCATATGCTGAAAGAGCCATAGCTGAGCGCTTAAGGGATCAAAGTCGCCCCATCTCAAGGAACAAAATTCACAAAGCATGACTGAGCACATACAAAATGATCCACTTAACAGTAGCAAAAATGCCTATAAGGTGAGAGAATCTAATTTCATTTTAACTATTGACACAATGAATGGCGACACCTCGCCAAACCACACAGCAAAGAGAGATGCTTCCAATCCTGTCATCCAACAGTTAGGTCAGCTCCAAAGCCTGACATATTCCTACTTTAAAAGTACAAGTCCATGAAAGTGCAACCTCCCAAGCACCTTTCTTACCACACATTTCCACACTAACGTATTACAAGTACATAGTTCTTTCCGTTATTTCAACAGCATCTATTATAGGCTAGGAATTACATAAGCATAAGGCCATTAAGTATGTATAATTAAATTTACATGGGACAGAAACCATTCATAATTTACACCCCCTTAAAGAGGCTGTACATTGCTGGTAAGTCTTTGTCATTCTTCAACAAGAGCATGCACTTATCCACATACACAGCAGGGTGGTGGCAGTGCATTTCACACATCAATGAATCCATCAGTATGATAATTCCACATTCATGGCAGATGCCTTCCATAACTTAACATAATAACATACAACATAACTATTTGCACAGAGGCATTGTAATGTGTGGGGAGAAGTTCACTTCAATTGTTCCTCTAAAGCTGGCGTTCACAATGTAAAGTCTTTCCTTCCTCTGTGTTTGCTTTAAGCGTAATATCCTTTGGGATTTGCACTGAGCCACTTTTTCCATGTTTCTCCATACAGTCTCTACCTCTCTCTCACACCCATGCATCACAATGATTCCGATCTCACCAGTACCAATAGTGTGCCACCTGTGGGGCTTGTACTTCATAATCTTAGTATGGTTGCATAGTGCTTAAGGGGCTCAGCTCATAACCTACAGGGTGCAAGTTCAATATGTTGGATGGGCATTGCTGTGGTGCCCCTGGGTGAGTTATATAACCTGCATTGTTTCAGTAAATATCTCGCTGTATAAACTGATAAAGATATAAGCCACGTATGCCTCCCTAAATGAGGGTCTCTGTTTAGCTGATAAGTAATGAAATGCTTACTTGGTAGGCAATTACTGGCAGAACTATCCAGTCTTAGTTGGAGGTATCAGACTGAACGAAGTGTGAGGTATTTAGTGCTGAATGATCTGATTCTGCAAAACAGGCTGGAGGAGTACTGAGGCTGTGCACAGATATTTATCTTAAGACGAGTCTTGCAGGCAGAATGGTTTGTTTGCATGTCAGCCCTTGCTGGACCACTTGCACAATGCCAATATTACATATTCATTTGTGTAGTAGGATATTTACTGAAGCATTTGAGGTTCATTTCCTTAATCAAGGAAACAACAGCACCCCTCCTGGAATTTAAACCTTCCGCTTTCTGGTTGTAAGTTGCATGCTTTTCTGGGCAGGTGACCTTTCCACATTGGATTACACAGTTTACATTTTACCACCAATCTGAATCTCTAAGATACCGATCTGAATCTCCTGCTATACATGTAGAGTATCTTGCTCAAGTTAGCAATTGTGGAACCAGTATATTCAAAAGATAAGCCACATAAACATTACTCATAACACTGTGTTATCAGTTTCACTGGGCCTGCTGAAGATGCTGGGTTCGAATGTATGAAGAGCCCAATAGATGGACAATTGGATTGGATTATGAGCTGATAAGGGGCAGGGACATTAACAATACTTGGTCATTCATTTAGTGTAACTATACACATGGTAAAGGCCTATTTGGCCTGCAGTGTTTTCACACATTATTGCTATAGAACAGACAATATTTTCACCAGTTTGTTTCCTGAGCCCCACCCCATGAAGAATCATCCAGTTCATTAAGAAAATCAACATTAACAGCTGGTGTTATCTGATCAAAACAATAGATCAAACCATGAATTAATTCATGCACATTAATGCATGCTTGAAGGGATGCCTTTTGATGTGTTTAAGTAATTTTTCAAAACTTTTTTTTCACTTGTTCTACACTGTTCATAATTCAGTCCTTCATACGCTGCAGATTAACATTAACATGCACATTAATAAATTATAAATGAAGGAAAGAGTATTTGCAAGTATTGCAAGGTCTTAACTGCCATTCACAGTGCTGGTCTCTGTGTTAATAAATATATTAATAAAAAACTTACTGCTTGCTGTTGATTTTTTTTAAACCCTTTTTAACCAAATTGTACAACCCTGTTTTGTAATTGTATATTGTATATTTAATCTCATTTCACCATGGCAACTTGTGGACTCTCACAGGAAACAAAGTGAGACAAACGAAATCCTCTGATACACTTCTATGCAGCCAACTACAGTGGAGCACATTCATTGGAGAATAGATGCTTCTCCAGTGATGTCATCAGAGCAACTTGCAGGTGCCTGAAAAAGTGCAGGGTACATGAGAGCAGTGATGTGAGGAAACCCTGACTGACCTACCCACCCCTATCCCCAGAGGAATAAAACCAATTTGTACCAAGTCTGGTTGTCGTTAGTTGGATTCAAACTTGGGTCACAGGACGTACTGAGTCAGACTCCAATTGTTGAATTATTGGTACAATGCAAATGTCTAAAAATCATTTTTAATTGGTGGATGTGTGCTTTACAATTAACAGCTCTCTCCAGCCAGCCATCACAGCTGGATCATATAGTTCTTTCCATCAGGTCAACTGGATTTTGAATGAGACACACACTGGAACTCAGTTTTTTATATATATATATATATATACATTTTTTTTTTTTTTTTTTTTTTTTCTCTTGTCCCCTTGACATTATATCTGATATGGCGAAATGACTTTCATCTTTTAGCCTTTTTCCAAAGGAAGATGAAATCACTTGAGAGAAAAAAATTGAGCTGATGTAGGGCATCTGACCATATGGTCAAAATGTGATATTCAAAAAGCACAGAGAGATGTTTTCTGGAAAATACTTTGTAGTTTGCCTTTATCTTTTAGCATGAATTTCTCATTGAGACTTGTTATTGATTTTAAGTTTTCAGGGAAAAGTCTGAAAGTACAGTGTTTGAAAACAAACCCCAGGGCTAATGTTTGGTAGGAAATACCAAGAATGTAAATGCTGGTTTTTGGGTCTACAGTCACAATTAAAACATTTCCATCATGGTTATGCTTTCTGGGTTTGGTTTTAAGGTTTTATAAATATCAAAGCAAATGATGGGCACTGAAGGACATGTAATGTCATTTACATCATTAGTAATGTATCATTTGAATAAAATATATGTTCCTGGAAAAGTAGCTATAGACTCTCTCTACTTTCTGACTACTGGGGCAGGTAGTTATTACTTATTATTAATACTCCACGAGTTGAACCCTGTCATGTTGAACTCCTTAAATTAAACCTGGATAGGAACTTTTTCCTCTACTTTAAGACAAGGGAATAATTGTGGACTAGACTGATTAACAAAATGTTTTGTTTTATCTAACACAGAGGGTTAATTTCCACAGATAGGAACCTTCAAAGTAGACTGTGAATACAGAAATATAGACTGAAAAGAAAAGAATAAAAAGCTATTCATAACAGCACAATAAAAATAAATCCACAATGACCTTTGTTTTAAGGTTGAAACACTTCAGTGATTTTTAGGCTTGGGAAACAGAGTATGACACATTAATGGCATGGATGATGCATATAGTTGACAGAATTACACACAAATAAACCATAAGATTTAAATATTTCTACTGTAACACTGAAACATTACTGAAGCTAGTCCTACTCCTATAACAGTGTGACTGGCTTTCAACATTTTCAGTGTGGCACTGGTGGCTTTTCTACAGATCCATGTGTCCACATGGTAACATATCAGTCTGTTTAATCAACTAAAGATAAACATTAATTAATTCTTATTAAAATTGATTGGGTTTAATGCTTTAAAGTGTTTATTTGAAGAAAACAATGCATTTTGAATGTCCAAATATACTGGCAGGCATCCCTGTGCAACCAGCAAAAAAAACCAAAACTGATCTGACTAATAAGAAAATCACACATTTTGTGTTTTACCAACAGCTCTTGACTCAATGACCTTCTGCTTACAAAGAAGGGACATCAATCAATTAATTGCACTCAAACAGCCGGCTCAACATTAAAATGAGCTGTGAAATGAGCAGTCCAAAACACGACCCCTTATTTCCCTCATTACTGAATATTTATGTCTCAAGACGGGTTTGTACAACAGGAAGATGTGACAGATGGTGATGTTTTGTGTGGGAGACACAGCCTGTTGAACATCAAAGCAATAACAAAGATGCTTGACTTGTACCTAAGTTTTGAATAAAGATCCGAAGGTTTTTGCATAGGAATATAGAACCCAGCGAGTTTGATTGCATCAGGCATGTGTAGGTCTACCATTAGGATCATCAGCTGGGTGTGTGCTTGGTATACCAAACAAGACTGGGGTTCATTTTCTAATCTGAATGACTTTTTAATGTGTAAGCTTGAATTTAAACCTCAGTTCTCATGTTAAATTATCATTAAGGTTCAATTTACCTCCCACTGAATGAAACTAAATAGTTAACTTAATGGGAAACTGTAACAGGCAATTTTGCTCTGGACAATAATGCCTGTATCGACGCAGGTGTTATTTCCATCTGGGGAACAGGTGAAAATACTGCTTGCCAAATGCTGTATATGTGTTTCTATTACATTGTTCTACAAGCATATGATATATTCAACTGGGGAGTCTAACTAAAAAAAACCCTTTACCAATGGTTTCTCTGCTGGCCAGTTTCTGTTAAAAGAGATGGATTGTGGCAAATGACTCTGACTATCCAGGGTTTGCACATCAGATTGCTTAACACCTCATACACCCTGAAAGTCTATTGCCTCATTACCCCAGTTCAGGTTTGCAGGATGGAGTAATGAGGTAGGAAGCTGGCTCCTGTGTCTCTGAAACGGTGAGGAGATGACACTCAGTGTTTTATTTTTGGAGAACTGCACCGACTGCTGTTCAAATGATGGGAATGCAAACCTGAGTGTTATGACATTACTGTAAACTCAATTAATTGTCAAAGGCAGGACTTTTTGCATAACTCAGATCTGCATAAAATCTCATTGGTAAATGACCTTTCCAAAATTGCCTAACATTTTCCGTTTGACTCTTAATACAAGACAAATGGCACCAGTATGCCATAATATCTAACATACCGTAAAACTTCCAATAATAGCCGAGTCTTCAATAAACACAGGCCTCTTATAATCGCCGGTATGCGCGACCTTTTCAGTGAAATAACCGCCTGCCTCAAGTAAACACTGGGGAAAATTAAATTTATTTTTCGTGACCATAAAATTAAAGAGCAGTGGGTTAAAATGCTTACAGTAGTCTATTTATTTTTTGTGGCTAAAAAACAAAATAACACAATTTTTTACATTAGGTGAAATGGGGTTGTTTTACTGAATTCAATTTGCCTTATGCATGTTCATCTGTTCACAAATTAGATTAAACATAAATGAACAAAACAAGCTGTCTTTCGGATCATGGTAGCCTAAATTCACAGTGATACTGCTATTCTTACAGACTATGCTCTCCGATCATAGGTTGCAATGACAATGTTTAACTTACTTTATTAGTGATTCCTGTTTGAGTTGCTGCCAAAGATAATGTTTGTTGTGTTATAATGTTTGTTAAATAGGCTACTTGGGGGAAAAAACATGGTGAATTTTCCTGGTCATTTCAGCTACCAATAACTTGCAGAAGCCTGAGGGCTTTAGGTGAAATAAATGCAGGTCTCGTATTATCGTATTATCCAATAAACGCCGGTAAAGTTAAGTAATTAAAGTAAATTAGGCGTTTATTGGAAGTTCTATGGTATACACCTTTGTATTATAGCTACTGACTTGCAGAACCCTATTCAGGAGAATAAAGTTGAAAATGTATTCTTTTTTGCACATAATAAATGTTTACAGGCTGTGGGAACTCATGTAAAGCAACAGAACTGCACTTAAGGTAGCTGGACAGTAACCATTTGAAGTATTAGAGAACTGGAATTGTAACCATAATGTTGCAAGTTTGAGTCCTGGATAGGCACTACTGTACCCCAGATAGAGGTACTTGGCTTGAATTGCTTCAGTAAAAGTCCAATAAATGTTCTGCGGTCCAAATGGATAATGTGTGGAATAAACTGGCGATAAGGACGTTTACTTGGCAGATGTTTTGCTATTCTTTCAACAGCAACCGTAAAATACACAATCAAAGTACCAAATCCAGAGCCTTGCTGCTGACACTGCTAATACTACTTCAATGATTGAGTGAAGGAGTGGCAGAATGCGGGCCCACAGATGTCTTTAGCATGGCCTGACATCGACATCATCAAAGCCTGCACGGCTTTTCCAAAATCACACTCTGTTTATTAAGATCTCTGCTCAGAATCCATGTGCAAACAGCAGGTGATGATGGGAGATTTAAACAAGGCAGCCTCCATCAGCATGGTGGGTATTCACAGGGCAGGCACGGTGTGCTTTACATTCCCCAGGTGTCAGAGACAGAGGGAGAAGGGAAGGGCTTAATGAAGCTGCCTCCTGGCAAAGCTGTCTGCCTTACTGTATGCCTGACATAATCCGCTCTGCTGTTGAGGGATTGCTGCTGGCTTGCTGGTTCCTCTCCTCTTCAGTATTAGTTTACTAGAGGAACTCTCTATGAAATGGTTCTTATTTTTCATTTTTAAATGCATTCCATAAAAACACATGCAGGTTTCTAACATTAGTGTTCGATGGTGATGACTCAAAAATGCCAAAAACGGTGATGATGATGACTGTGATGACATTACAATCATTGGCATTATCATGAATTTTATGTTCACGTTTTCAACAAAGGGCAGATGAGTTGGTTCAGAATTAATTGCCTGTCAGATGTGACTGAAAAGCTGATGGAAAAAAAAAAACACAAAAGAAACTTGGCCATGCGCTGATGGTTTCCATGACGACACCACAAGTACCTCGAAGTTTCCTCTCTACTCTGTCTGACTGAAAGAAAAAAAAAATCTAAATTGATTATACACGAGCGATTACGATGCACTTCAAAAAGAAGCAATCAAATCTAAAGCTCAGATCTTATCTTGGGAAACTGCTAAACATCGTAAAGAGCAAATGACATTTTCAACTCAGTTTTTCTTACCAATTAAAATGTGTAGTGCATTTAAGATGGTAACATTTTCTACAGATTCTGCATTAACTTCAAAAAGAGAAACTCTTTTTCAGAAGACAGGTAGGCATCCATATTGCTCAAAGAGAGTGATTAAAATGCATTTTAAGAATCATTTCCCCAAACCAAGCCATCGTGTATGAGTAATGCACGGACTCTCTGAACAGCCTAAAACGGCACCGCTGTATATTACTTTAACTGCCTGCTGCCTGTTAATGAAATGGACTGTCTAATATATCCTTTGGGCTAATTTCTGTCTGGGCCTGAGCCAGGGCATTTAGGGATTCAGTCCCAAAGCATAAACTGCATTCACATTTTTAATCAGTTAACATCAGATTTAAACTGACTCTGCGATGCTGTCCTCGGCCTGTATTTTAAGAGCTCATTTAGCAGTTACCGCCTTGATTACAGCACCACCCCACTGTTGACGTGCCTGCACACCTCAGTCCACTGACCTGATCTGAACTCTTTTCGCTCAGTTGTTGGATTCCTACAATACATGGAAACTTGAGCAATCTACTCTACTGTATCAGATGATGTAAGTCTGTAGAAAGTACTTCTTGTTTAATAAAATTATGACCTTTCAAAGCCTTTATCTGAACAGCGCTAGGTACGTCAGCTGAAAGCACTGACCAAACCGTTAACAGTTTTGATCACCTGCAGGCCTTGGATGTTTCCTGTCTTACACAGGAGTGCCTGAAGGGGTGATGAGTAAGCAACCTGGTTAGGCAGTCTGGTCATGGGCAAGCCTGTAAGGCAGTGAATGATGAAAGAAGAGAGAAACTGTGCTGACACTTCTTTAATAACCTCCACACTCTGATGATTCTTGTAGGGTTTGGGAAGGAGCAGAGCTTTGGTAGAGCACAAACACAGTTTTTATATTTCTTCGTCACGATGACGGGGACAAACAAAATGGGGACAATTAAGCAAGTGATGTCCCTTCTTGGGAGGTCTTACCATGGCGGGCCAGCCGTAAAGGAGCCTCTGTGAATCTTGTAATTACTGAAAGGGTGAGATGCTCCCAAGTCCCGCCTTCCTCAAAACTAAAGGAGGTCTTTCATTTCAGCTCGAGAAACAATTTGCAGATATTCACACAATGCAGCACTGCCAACTAAACCACTATTATAATGTTTTGTTTTTTATGTTTTTTTTTTGTTTTTGTTTTTTTTTGCTTACAAAATCATTATTTTAAATTTTATATCTGTGGCATTTCTAAACTCTTCAAGGGACTCCAGAACAACTGATTGACTTAAAAAATTAAATCCCATGAAAATGATTGCTTGGAATAACTACGCATTGATGAGATGCAAATTCACTACATGTCCAATCAAACACTTTCGCTAGCGTGTCCACTTATCAAGCATTCTATCCTGCTAAGAAGAAGTGAGGGTATGTCATCACCACAAGGCATCTTGCTTATGATGGCAGCAACCCCTACAGAAGCCAAGATAAGGAAATTCGTTTGAATGAGAAAAGGACCTCTAATATATTTCTCTTTCTTGAGAGAGAGCTCATGCATTAGGTGATTCTAAGATCACTAAGGCAGCAGGCAAATAATCTGGAAACCTCCTGTTTGCACTCTGCACAATTTAATAATATGCACTGTCACTCCTCTGTGTACACATGCTCTCCTGTAGGTCTAGATTGAGAATACACTGGAAACCTCCTGTTTGCACTCTGCACAATTTAATAATATGCACTCTCACTCCTCTGTGTACACATGCTCTCCTGTAGGTCTAGATTGAGAATACACTGATTAACCAGGATTTACTGATCACGCAAAGGACATGGAAATCATAACTGCCATAGTTTGCATTGTGTGTTTGATTGTCCTAATTAAAGGCAAAAAGGCCAAATTAATTCCAATCTGCTTGTTCTGCAAGAGTACATGGCACACTCTCTCAAATAATATAAGCCCAAGGCTTTAACAGGATTTAAATATTAAATGCAGTATTGTGCCTCCAAAATAACCAGTTTTTGTCTGATATTGCTTCTCCTTCTAATACCTTAAACAAATGTTGCCAATTTAAAGGCAAAGGTATGTGCTTTGTGCCTGGGCCAAGCCACCACGGGCATGTTGGTGACCATCATGCCCCCACTCCACAATATGTCAGTGCTACCTGGGCAATTGATATCCTCAGACTGACCAATAAATGGCAGTTTATTGCAATTCGAAGATTTTTCGTTTCTCTTCTTGATGCGTCAGACAAATGTGAGTGATTTGAATAATTAAAAAACTTGAGCTGAAGTAAGAGATTACAATGATGGGTCATTGTGTGCACAGGGGAAATGAATGACACAACATTAATGTTTTATTATAATTATATATTATAAATGTCACATTTTCTCTTTTTAAACATGTTGTATGCCCTCTAACTCCTCTTTACACCCACTTAGGACTTCAAAAAAACATGTTCCATGATTAAAAACCCTCAAAATAGCGTTATGTTACTATTTATCATTAGTTTAGAATCAATTACGTCTTTCAAACGTACGTCTACATTCAAACATGTGACCTTAGAAGTGTCCTTACTTTTTAGTGCTCCTTGCAAGCCTTCATAAGGCAGAGTACCTTGTCATTCAAAATGGTCTGTGAAGTAAATGATGTACAGAATTGCTCTTGCCTTTGAATCAAATGCCACTATTCCTAGACTAAACATGTTTGATGTCCTGAGTTATAAATCTTCCCAGTGCCTTGTGCTTATCTTATGGACACTCGTTCTGCATGGCACAGTGTAATTCAGTGCGCTGCTGTGAACATTCATCAGTCTATGGCACTACAGAATTCTATATCATCACAATATTCTGTTTCTGACAGCATTCCGTGTTTACTGCTCCAGTTCCCACAGATGACCTTGTTTAGACTTGAATTCCTCAAGTTTGGTTCCAGTAATGAGCTTCGACATCTAATTCAGCCAATTCTTGCTCTAAATGAACTAATTTAGCTTTGATCTCCAGTTTTGTCAGGAGTAATACGATAAGCCTTTAAACACGTTAGATCGCAGGGCTCCAGTAGCAGAACTGAGTAGTCAACCTTACAATATTTTCTACACATGGTCTCTTGCATTTGCAGATTACCTGTTATAAATATTATCATTGCACATTTTTTGCCCTACAGTCAAAAAGAGGCCAGTTAAATGTCACAAACAATGTGAAATAACTGATGTGCTTTTCATGGTGCTTTTAAATGAGCTTTTGCAGAATCTAATCATAATTGGGGTTTCTGACCAGTCGGCCAAAAGAGATCTTATATGCACCTTCAACACTTCATCACTGTCATCCGCTCTGTCTCGGGCAATTACCCACAGGCCCACCGACTCAACAAAGAGCTCCCTCGCAATCTGAAACCTACACCTGGGGATGAAGATCGAGGAATGCATCGCTCTGGCTAACAGTTCAGTCCTGTGCAATGTACAAATTGTGGGAATGGTGTGATCCCATTACATTTTCTGCTGCAATCAATGTTAAGCACCACAATCAAGGATGCAAAGCAGATCCAAGCCTTGAATTGATTTGTTCCCTGTAAAATGTAATAGCATTCACTACAATGGGTCCCTTGTCCACATTAAAACGATTTGTCATTCATATTACTTGTCTATAAAGCAAACAGGGATTATGGAAATATTAATAATAACAATGACTAATCATATTGTCATATGAGATAACAGCACCCATCCTTATCTTTTATTTTCTAGGGTACTTGCTACAGATTCGACACTGAACTACACTTTTTCGGTACACTGTCACATCTGGGTACTTACTAGAGCAAATCAGTTTAAGTACCTTCAGCAAGGGTACGGCAGTAGCGCTGTTCCTGGGATTTTATCCTGCTATTTTGAACACTAATCCTCTTTCTAAGACACTATACCACAATGCAAAGGATCAATAAATGGTGCAGCACACAGGTTTGTTTTTCCAGCAGCAGACAGAAGTGCATTTCTTACTTACTACATCCTGAATGCCCAAGAATAGGGATATTCACATAGGCATTCATTTAGCTTTGCAGTCAATCTACCAAGTAAGCTTGGTGTATAGAAATTTCCTGGAACTGGTCTGTGTGCATGGATTAGCATGTTTGGGGCAGTCTGCTTTGAAACACTGCTTTGCACCATGGGTTCTCTGGCCACTGTTCATGAATTGTAGCTTCATGCTGTTATACCAGAAAGCCTTTTTTAATATAGCAGAATTCCTCACTTGAACCTGACTAGAAGTTTTCTGAGTCAGCCTGTCAGTTCCTTTGCTGATCTAATTTGTCAAACGAGAGCGCTTTCATTCCTGTGGCCAGCGATACAGCTATAATCCTTTGCCTTATAACTCGAATGACATATGACCTCCGGTTTCATTTTTAACTCCCCCGCACGCCTAGAACCATTTGACACAGACCTGCAGTCATCTGGTCCCAGCTTAATTCTATCAAGCTATTGAGCATCTCTGGAGGTGGACTGCTTGAAAAATACACCAGGCATATTATTGACCAAAGTAGAAATGTATCAAATTCAGTTTGAAGTTTGGGGTCACTATGCAAAATTATGCTATGTTATGCTAAAATTAATAATAATTTTAAATCAACTGAATAATTACAAGTTAATGTTTATTGTAATTAACAGTATTCTGTCAAATGGGAAACAAACATGATGCATTCAGTTTGATCCCCTGCAGATTAAGAAGGCATAAATCATTTTTCCAGCAAAAATACTGTTATATTATTTATTTGCTTGGAACATATGCTTTTCCAGGATGACTTGCATAGTGTACTTGCATATATAATTTACTGTTTACTGTAAATTTACTATTGAGCATCAGACCCAACCTGGTAAACAGCTGTGCCCCAACTGAGATCTGAACTTGACACATAAACCTTTGTATTGCAGGTGTAGCTCTGTAACCGCTACACCACACTGCCACTCCACTCAATAGCTAAGCTCTGTGAATAAGAAACAGCAAAACGGTGGCAGATACCATCTAGGACCAGGTCACAAGACACTTCCTGGGCTCTCATCTGACTGATCTGCATTATGGGTCATGCTCATGCTCTCACTTGTCAGTCACTAGTTGCAAACCTAAATACTTTCCCCGAGGTTGACTTGGCTTATTCCAGAGCTCAGCCCCAATTCAATGTTACATGATTGGTATGGTGAGTCATGTGTTTTTTGTTTGTTTGTTTTCCTAAATGAGTCACGGGTGCCCTTCTATATAGTGCATTTATATTTTCAAAAAAACTTCCACAGCAATGAGCAAATTCAGATTTGATTTCATGTCTTCTCATGCAGATATCATACAACAGCAAAACAGGAAAACAAGACTGCAGGTTACAACATAGATGTGCAGTCAGCGCATGGTTTTTCTTTTTGTCCCTCGAGGGACCCAGTATATCTGCAATGGTTGAGTCAAACCACTCCATTATCTTTGCGCTCCCTCCTCATTCAGGGAAGTTAAGGAACCACATCGTTCTAAACACCAGGTCCTATGAGGCACTGCAGTCAAATCCAGTTTTCAAAGCAAAAAAGCTTCCAAAGGCAAGCGCAGCATCCCATATGGCTGCAAAAAAATAATCTCTGCATGTCCCCTTTTTCACTGGCCCTAAGCCCTGTCTCCATCCTATGACTGCAATCCCATTTTGCGTTGGTTTGCAGCAGGATTATGTAGATCTGTGTGGACTGAACTAAGCTGTGTGTGATGATGGGTGTGCAGTTTATCAGATATGCTGTACTTGTACACCATTAAAGGTACAATCTGAGTGGGTGAAAGACTGAAGACACCAGTGCTATCACAGTGTGTGAACACGGCAGAGGACTGTGGATTCAGGATTGTATACCACAGCTATATGCTCTGTAGATCCAAAGACTTGTTGGTTACGTAAGTGTATTAAGTGAAGTGGGATTGATCGTAAAATGCACATAAGTAAATTTTCTTCAGAGAGGCCTAGAGTAATCATGTTTAACATCTCCATTTTCACTCTCTTGGCATTCATGTCCTGCATTACGATGAGTCTAGGGAGTGATCTTGGCAACTGAATACATAAACTATTTATAACTTCGGGGAAGGTATATATAAAGATAATGTATGCGTTTCAAGAGTGCATACTGGTCCCAACATAACAATAATAATAAAATAAAGGAAATGCACATTGATTGGACAATGGTGTGTGTGTGTGTGTGTCTTCAAAGCATTATCAAATAAACATACCATAAATGTATACTGTAATCTTTAACATGCTGATCATATTTTTTCTCTGTTGTACGCTAAATGCAAAACTGCAACTCTGCTTGCAATTTTAATATTCTGAAGTGACAGCACATCTGAAATTCATTCCTCCAGTGTCTTAAAGACAAGTTGCTTTCGCTTGAGGCCACCGCTAGACAATAAACACTGTTATGTTAAAATGACATAGGTGACTCTTTCCTCTGGGATAATACAGTAGAACTTGCTCTCACCAGAAGTCCACTGTGAATGAGCAACAATGACTTATATCTTCCCAGGGATATTTCCAGGCAGAGCTCTGACATGCAACTCCCATGAAAGTGAAATATATTTGATATGACATCTGGTGTCTTTTGGGAGAGAGGACTGGTCACGTATGAAACTTCTTGTAAGGTGAATCCCACAGGCAGAGAGTGGAAATGGTGGAGACAGTTTACGGCTCCTGATTGGGTTTTTTTTTTCTTCTTTTCAGTAAAATCCACGAACATGTGGATTTGCGTGTCAACTGTGCCTTAGTCATGTTTTAGTGCCATCGCTCGGGGCTGCTTACAAGAGCACAGGAGTGAGAAACTGCAGCGTTGATCACAAGCGGCGTGCTATCATACATGTCCTGTCGCAATACCCTGAAGTGAAAGCAATCGCTGGACTTGTAATATTCACACGTAAACCATGCAACGAGAAAAAAAAAAGTTATCCTTGACAGTAACTTTTTCCACTCCTCATTTGATCTGAAGGTAAAGACGTCCGATGTGACAGGAGGCCAGCGGGTAGGTAATCCCCGCTCCTTCTCAGCCACTCCCATTACAAGGCACGGGCGGCTTCGGGTGATGCTGCAGCGCAAAGGCTCTATCTCGCTCAGCAGCAGCAGCAGCAGCATCAGTGATGGCGACAGTGGTCCAACCGCTCACTCTGGATCGAGGTAAGATGCGAAGCGTTTACATTCCCACCCGACCCAAATCCTGTCGTTTGTACAGTCGCGTAGGACACGAATGAAGACACTGCAGGGCGATACGTTTTAAGGTTATGTGGCCGATTTTGCCAGTTTTCCCCTACACGTTGGGAGATATCGTTTTTGTGAATTAAAACCACTCAAGCGCGTGTAACAATTTGGTGCGTACGCAACCGTTGGCCGAAATTGTTTTAAATTTAACCACGTCACGTTAGCTACCTAGCTAACGTTAGCTTTTCGCCTCAAACAATGAGCTATGAATATGCTTTTCATTCTTTTTTGTGTAGCGTTGCCTTTCGTTTTATTTTCAGTTATGTAACGCGTAATAACATTGTCGTGTGCTGACATTCGTTGGTCATTTGGGACAGATTTAACTTGCCTTGTACTGGCTGCTAAAGACAGACTTCGAGTTGATTCTTATTTTTTCTGGAAAATTGACCATGAGGTCGTGTGTCGGTCGGAATCTGCAAACTTTTTTGACAACCTCAAACCGATGTCAAGGAACTGGTGATTTTTTTGTCGTTCTTCACACATTGGAGCTGAATGATTACCGTCAAAGTAACGCAACGGTTCAATTAGTTTGTATCTCATCAGCCAGTTTGCGAGTGGAATTGATCTAAGTCCATGGCGTTTCTCCGTGTGGTTACAGTACTCCGGCGTTCTTGGGTTTTGACAGTAGCACCATAGCTATATGATAGACTAGCACTAGTAGTCATACATTCCTTCTGTACATTCATAGTCCAAGGTAAGAGCAATTAAATTCATTTCAGTACCGTCTAAGAAAATATAATATTCGATCCCACTTCCCATGTTCGGCTACAGAGGTTCCAACCCACTTAAATTTCTCTGTCGACTACTCTGCCATATGTTCGTTTCTTGACACCTCTATATTGACAGCTATACTTGCTTCATACCAGTCTATCTGCTACTTCCACCATCAAAGAAACGCATGGCATTTGAATGGGTTGGTCTGAGTATAGAAAGACGATATCCATGCAGCAGATCTCCAAAATGTAGCATCTTTCCCCCGGAGGATTAGCATTTCTAGCATTTCTAGAACTGAGTTTACAAGAACAGCATCTCTTTTTGGAAAAAACAAATGCGTGTGGAATGGCGATTTCCATGAACTAGTAAGCCCCTTTCGTCTATCCTATAGCATGGAACGGAGAGAAACAACCGTTTACAGGGTTCTGGACAGCTCGGTGACGACTCAACACCCAAGCACCAAGGGCATGACTGAGCTTGGTTTTTTTTTTTTTTTAACCAATCCCTGTGGTGGTGACCTCCACATGTCAGTGTGTTTTATGTTAACCCATACACAATTCATGCCACTGCAACATCAGTGGATACCCTGTCTGGAGGTGATATTGCTGTAACTAACACTAGAAAATGACATGTATTAAGAGCAAAGTCAGGGGGAGTCTTCTATGGGCATGGACATGGTATTGCCTCACTTTCTTGCACAAATCCCTATCTTCCTTTCTCCTACGTAGGAGACGTGTGTGTTTGTATTCATGTGAGTATGAGTTTATGTATAAAAGTAGGTAGCCTAATTTCTTTAAATTATGAGGGGTAGCATCCATGGGCCAAATTTATGTGCGCAAGCTTTAAAGCTGAGGAATATTTGATTTCATAAACGGTGCCAGTTGCAAGTGATTCATTTAATACGGCATAAATTCAGGACATTAATGTGGTCAGTGGGTCCCTGGCCAGTGGGGGGACTTCAAGGTGAACTGAAAACAGTTATGAGGGAAAAAAACAAAAACAGAAATCTAACTATTCTGCTGCCATTATTTGGGAGGTAAATTAATAATCTGGTTAAATGGTTTCAGTTGTGTACCTATAGTATAATTTGTGTGGTGCAAGTTAAGAATACGATACATAGTTTTGCAGTTCTATAGGAGCTGTCATGCAAGGGATGGTAGACAGTCTGCTGTCTTCCGCACTCAAGGCCAGTTGTTTGAACTGAAAGTCTTGATCCAACCTCTGCTTCTTAGGGGAGAATGAAAGGTGATGCTTTCCCTGAGATCATAGATGTGAGTTCTTGTGGAGTTTTTGCGAAACCGGGTACCTTAAGGCTCTAACAATGTACAGTTTTGGCTCTGCTGCCAGGGGCATTTCTCTAAATTATTGACAGTTGTTCAGTCTGTCATACTTCTAATATGTCAAGTTGAGTATTCAATGACTTTTTAAAATTGGCACATTTGACTTTACAAAGCAGATCCATAATGCACATTAAGACAAAACCTTCTCCTTGGTTTTACTATTTTTTCTGAAGATCTTTATGTTCTCAGGCTCTGTAATTTTACTCATGGTTTATAATTTTATTTATTACACACTTTTTATATTTTGTCATATTTTAGGGGCACAGTGTAGAGCACTGCCAAGAGACACACTTTCTTAACTAGAGTTCAGAAATTACTCTTGGTGGCACTGTGGTACGGTACTGTTGGTGCATAATTTACAGCAATATTTACTATATACTGTAAATTGTCAACTGCAGGTATATAAAATGGTATATTGATCACCTATATATTTTGTTGTGTTATGTCAAGAAGTTATTAATGGAAAATGTGCAGCTTCATCTGAATGTAACAATAAAGAGGACCACAGATTCATTTGGGTAGACAATTACAGAAAACCTGTACGTTGGAAGTGGAGTATAACTTAAATTGATTGAAACTCAAGTGGAGTCTAAAATATTTTTCAGAGCAGGCTGGGAGAAATGGCAGAGGACGTACTTTTTACTTAGGTTGCTTTGAGAGATTGGATTTCCATACAGCTGCTGGGTGGGGGAGACGACTGGTTTACTTCAACAAACACACATTTTGTCAGGCAATTCCTTGGTATGTCATATTATTCCAAGATCAATATCAAAACATGCTAACTGGAGGTGATTAACTGGAGTAAATTTCCTTAACTGGTCATTCTCACAAAACAATGTAGAACCAACTACTATCTCTCTGTAATGCCATAGACCTAGCCAATACAGAATCACAGAGAAGAGCAGATGCGTGAGTCATTGACATTTGCAAGAAAAACTCAAGATTCTATTATTTTTCTAATGACATTATAAATTCAGGTGGTACTATTTCAAGTGATAGTTACTTTATGAAAGATTACACTGCTCTCAGATGTTAAAAACATAATTGCAGTTGCATTTTGACTTTTTTTTTTTAAACAAATCCCAATAATGCTTTACCCCTAACAATTAACATGCACATTTACACTTATCTGAGACCCATTTCCATTTTAGCAAATACACGATGTCCTGAATGTTGAGTAGTCCATTTACAGAAGTGGTATCCACAACAGCCAGCTCCACAACAGCCAAACAAATGAAAGAAAAATGAAACCAAACTCATTGCTTAAGTTTGTTTTTTCAAATTTGAGGAAGAATCTCTGGATCTTGGGCCCACATCCAGTCTATCCACATTTGTATTGCAGAGTGCTAGCATGTGGTTTGGAAATGTCATTCAGCCTGGTTTTGACAGCCCTGTCAGAAAGAGGAATAACAAACCAGAATTTCAATGGCAAGAGAGCTGGATGGCTGTCCATAATGCACTAATTAGATGTGAACGGCAAAGCAGTTTACCAGCTAATGTGTTAGTGGCAGGCCTTCTGCAGCTAATTAGTACACGTGAGGAAATGGCAGGATTAAATAGATGGCGTCTGTCTCTGTCCAACATGCATAACCCCGGCAGCAGCCATTAGCCATGATAATATTTTTTGTTTCTTTCATGATGAATGTTAATTAGTGCCAATTTTCCCCCTTTGTGATGGATGATGGACTGCGGTGAAGTAGAACATGCCACTCGTAGTGGAGAAGCCTGTCCTCCTTCAGACCATAATCTGAGTCTTTCATATTCGGGGTTCTAGATTATTCCCAGGTTTGTGGGTACAGTGCACAATGATAGCCCACCTTCTGGTCCAGGTTTGGTCCATCATTTGTCTTTCCAGTTTGGCACACTGCTGCACAAGATTAAAAATGGGATGACATCAATGTTAAGCTCTTTACACAAGTTTCCTGACATGTATAGAGTGGTAATTTGGAAAGAGCCAATGTTTTCATACTTTTGTTTGATAGAAACAAGTGTGCATGGCACAAAGGTGGCTAGGCTAGGCCTTTGCGTGACTTTGTCTTAGCCCACAAAATTATGGAGGAATTATGTTCAGCATAATGGATTGGACACTGTGACATTATACTCCTTTTGTTGTTTTTTTTTTTCTTCTTTTTTTAAATCTGAATAATGTGGTTGACCTTTTCTAATACTCCTGTGAAAACATGCTGTGGAGTGCGTCTAGTGGTTGTTTGCTGAATTCTGTCATAATTGTGCAGTCCATCTCAGGTCATCACAGATCTGAAGAGATTAAGTTAAAAATACCTCATTAAAATCCTTGCCTGATGATGGCAAAAATGGTTAAAGAACACCAGAGTTTCCTGTTCATTTGGACCTACCAAGCACTTATACATATACATTCTGAGGCCATTGACTTGGTGCATGCTTGCCCAACCATGGGGTTCCCCATTTTGTTTGTTTTGTTTACTTGGTTCAGGTGGTCAGAAACAAATGTTGTTAGATATGGTAAGATGTGTAGCTAACAAACCTAGGCTAAAATGGCTTCGTAACCTAACCCGCAGAACTGTGCCCTGTGTTAACATAGTTAATTTTAAAGCCAAATGGCTAACTAGATTGAGTATTAACTGAGGGAAAATACAGTAGGTGCTGTAACTATTTTTACATTACATTACATTATGTAATTTAACAGACACTGTTACCCAGAGTGACTTCCAAATAAGTGCATCACTATGCTAAGATAACCTATCTAGGCTGTCTTCCTAACCAGTAAGCTACATTAAACGTTATATAGAAAGAAATTCAATAGGGACACATTAAAGTAAAAGCACACATTGATTCATACAGCATCGAGAGAAATCCTGACCATAGGACCCCCATCATACAATTTTGAAGACCGAATCCTTGTGCATCCTGTGGGACTGCAGTCCAATGGTGCGTGTGCTACTGCTGCACACAGCAGTGGTTGATGTATACAGTATCATATTTTCAATAAAAAAGCCTCTTAATCATCTGGTCCATACAGTTTGCTTAGACCTTTCCTGATGGTATTTTTGTATATCAATATCAATTCTCAGCTTCCTTTTATCGTTTCCATCATTCCAAACATAGTACACAACATTACATCATTGTAAAATAACAGTGAAAAAAACTAATGAAACATACACTTTTCAGAAATATGCACATTTTTTATAGGGAGGTGATAAGTTAGGTCTTGTGAGATGATTTTGGCAAACAGAATGATGAGATTAAAGAGGGTTGGGATACCAAGCACAGGGGCACTGATCATCTGTAGTGGTAATTGTACCCTTTGGCAAGGTACTTAACCCAGAATTGCCTCAGTAAATATTCAGCTGCATAAATAGATAACATGTAAAAATTGTAACCCATGTAATTTACTCTGGATAAGAGCATCTATTAAATGAAGTAATGTAATGTAATGTAGTGTAATGTAATTCTTATTATAAAGTAGGCTTAAAGATGTTTGATTACAAAACAGCACATATGTACTACCAGTGTGCTAAATACATTAGTGTTGACCCAACATTGCGAAATGTGTTCAGAAGGTTGTAAACAACGCAGATGCTGCAGACATCTGGACTCTAGTCTGTGTGGGAGCAATCAGCTGGGGAGTTATCTCACAGCACGGAGGAGAACATGATTGACATTCCCTCAGTAAGTAATTTCTCAATCTGCGCTCTTCCTGTGAGGCAGTTCCTGAACCTTGTTGTAGTTTTCCAGACAGACCCCAGTCAGTGCTGAAGAGATCAGACTTGTGGATGCGTTTGAAACATGGCGCTGGCCTTAGGTGTTTGCCTGGAGCTGAAGCAATATCAAAGGGATGGAGGGATGTTGTCTTGAGAGAGAAGTGAAGTTAATCTTTCACTCATTTAGATCAGTGTGCAGGGTCAGGATTGTATTCTCTAACCATGGTAACGCTGTTTAGGGTACATTGTGGTCATGTTGTCAGTTGGTTCAATAAGCAGATTTTTTGGAATCCATATTACTGTATGTGCTTGTGATACCCCTGTGTCTCTGTGTGACTGATAGCCTTTGCTGAGCAGCACTAGAGCGCTAAAGCTGTTAGATCCACTTTGCCTTTGGATCATATCATCCAAGAACTCAGTAAGAGAACAAGCAGTAGCTGCTCTGCAGGGAGTCCAGATACACTCTCGTACTCTGGTGTGCACCCATCCATTCAAATGCCAAGAGGTAGCCTACCTCAAATGGCACCTTCATTTAGAAAGTTTAGGAATTTATAAGGAGCACAATGGGATTTCACTTATTTAAAAGGAAACCTTCTCAGGTTAGAAATTTAGCAGTATAATTTTAAATTTTAATGTGACAGAATTTCAAAATGTGCTGGAAGAAAAGTGGTTGGGGTTGTTTTACCACCTCAAGCTCAAAACTGCAGAGGAAAACACATTTTTTGTGAAGTGTATTCTGATAAATAGAGTACAATATAAAAGGCAGTGGTGCAAAACATGTAACAGACAGCAATATTATAGTTATTTCCTGTGTAGTGAGATAAGAAATCAGAAATGCTGTAGCTGAAATGTTAGGCAAGATAAAGATGTATGGTGATGGTTATAGTCGGTTATTATCAGTCACTTCTCCCTCTGTGTTAGTGATCCATCAAAAATCGACACAGATTGTATATTGTATTTAAGGAGCTTATTCAGCTAGATGCATGACACAAATCAGTTACTGTACAGGAAACTGTGAACAGGTTTTCCCAAAATATCAAATATTTTCCATTGGTTTAGATGTCTAATTTGGTAGGAAGTGGTATCTTCTATTTTGTCACTGTGTTTAAAAGCACAGAAATCCATTGGTTGGTGCTCAAATGAGTCTCACATCATTTACCAAGCATTCTCAGTGCCATTAGAGGGATGAATATACTTGATTACGTTGTGATGTCATTGGTGGCATGCTGAAAATTAAGCCTCACAGTTTGTGCTAACTTCTGTATTTAGTGGCATTTTCATCTTCCTTGTTTATAGATTTTAAAAGGCTGTTATGAAATCCAGTGAGGGATTGGATTAGTTGTGCTGGTTCAAGTTGAGGATTCCCCTGCTGTTCATTAATGCTATGCTCTGACTATAAAAGACCAGATGAGAAATCCTGGCAAATATTCTGATGTTTAAAGTGTGTCTTTGAAGAGATCAGTAATAGGCAGAGATGAATTTGATGAATTGGTACTAATGAGCACAAAAGGGAGAAAATGAGACCTGCCTGGACTCGTATCACCCTGACTGGCCCCTAATGGAAATTACACCCCCGTATAAACCAGCAAAATAGACCAGACAAATTGCTATCAGCTTGGAATGACAAATCGGATCAGATCGGAGCTGTGCATGAACAGTTCAAGATCAAATTAAAATGTGTTATATTATTTAAAACAAGTGAATATTTAAAATGAGGAGGGGAACTCATCCAGTTCTTTTACTTGCAGTACCAATCTAAGTAGGTATCTATTGGTGGCGGCCTCCTAAGGCCTGCGACTCTCTATCCCCTGTTGTCTGCCCTCATTAGTGGAGATGTGGAGTGGAAATGGGCCGTCTGGGTTAATTAATGGCCTGCGAAGATCACCCTGACAGCGCCCACTACTTAGCGGGGGTCACATGCCTATAACATACTCCATTTCCAGAGAACAGTGGCAGATCTACGATTGGTCTTAAGGGTTGCAACTCTGAGATCGTAAATCCACTGCAGCAATGTCTACAGTAAGAAGTGCGGAAAAATTATAGCAGAGCAGGACACCTATGTACCCTCATTTAAAAAAATGGGAAAGGCTAGTCTGTCTTCTATCCAGGAAAATTAGCAGTTTCTTCCCAAACCAAAAATCACCTACAGCTATCTAATTTCAATTTCTTATTTCTTTCTGTAAGCCTGTGTTCACTTAGAGCTTGTTGTTGTTCTCATATCCCACCTCACTGGTTTCGGCGACATTGGATCCTGTTGGAGCATGACCTGCTTAATTTTTCAGTCTCTCTAAACACAATGAGTGTGTTTACTCATCAGTGACGTTTTACAATAAGTGTGCATTGTTGAATATCAAGAAGGGAATGGCATTTCAACTCACTGCTGCGTGAGCTCTGGGTGCAGGCTTCCAAGTAATACATCAGCGTACCCACAAGGTAATGGTTTACCCTGGCAGATTAGAGCAGGTTTCCTTTCAAACGTTCTCATTAACAAATGAAAGAATCAGCTAAATTCTTCTCCCCCCTCTAAGTGGCTGATCCATTGATGGAATACATGTGCCTCTCTTTTTGTTCAGCCTGCCTGTATTTAATTTCCTCTACATGTCAGCTGGAGGCAGTGATTCATTCCTGACCTTCTCTGCTTTTTATTATTAAGGAGGTTGTAATCAGGGGTGTGGGGCTTGCTGTCCAGGTGTGTTTATGATGCTGCACTGACAGCCTTGGTTTGGATGGCAGTGGCTTTGTTTCAGAGCCACATGCCTGGTAGTCCCACGTTCACATGACAACTCCACCCTGGAAGCCTTTCTCTTTTCACAGATTACACCCCGGTTCTCCATGCCAAAAGGAACCGCCACGTAATTACTTTCTCTGCCCCGGGCCCAAAAGAGTCTGTTCCCTATTGCGCCCTCAATCGATTCGCTCCAACATTTTGGTCCTTCAGTGGGCTGTCCCATTATTGTGATTTAACGTTTTTTTTTTTCGTTATTGTCGCATATTATTTATTTTATTATTACTTTATTCCCTCTCTCTCTTGCTCTCTCCACAGATGTGGCCAGGGCGATCGAGCTGCTGGAGAAGCTGCTGGAGTCAGGGGACGTCCCCGGCCACAAGCTGCTGTCCCTGAAGAAGGTCCTGCAGAGCGAATTCTGCACAGCCATCCGAGAGGTGCGTGTCCCTGCTCCTCCCTCTGTTTCTGTGGGAGTCTGATGTCCAGGTTAATGATAGCGGGAGACTGAGACTCTGAGCACACAGGAGGCTTAGTGTGGTACCCTTATTTGCAGTTAGATTACTTTCGCATGGACTGGGGAATTACACTGGTCGTGGATCAGGAGTATGGAAGAAGGAGGTGAATATGAATGCGTGCTAAGTCTTTGGTCTAGTGGCTGACTCTTAGGTCATCTGAAAATTTAACGAAAAATTTTACTTCCTGCTTGAGTTGTTCATTACAGCACTTCGGTGAGTGTGAAGCTTCCTTTGCTGGCTGCCGTTTCAAAGAAGTAAAGAGCAACAATTTAATCAGGGGTGTGGAGCTTAGTTGTCATTGACTGCCAACCAGCGTTGGGTTTCCTGTCAATTATGTCCTCCTGTGAGCTACCACTTGATCGCTCAGCGGATGGCTTTCCCCCTTGGTGGTCTGCCTTTATAAAGACAGGAGACTGTCCATTGCAGAGACCGGGGTGTGAAGGCAATGGCAATTATGCCAGTCGTTATGGGATTGATTGCTGGAACAGGCCGGGGTGGCACACTGTACCACAGCTGTGTTATCACTCCACGATCTCCATGCTCATGTCGTTGCTGGAGATGGGTTATTTAACACAGCATCCTTGCATTCAAGCTCTTGGCAGGGGTAAAAAGACTTTTTTGGTTCACTTATTTTGTTTACCTTTTCAAGGTAGTTTACTAGAAGTGTTCTGAAACAGGAGGGCAGGGGCGTGGAATTGTGCAGACGGCGTTGTGCTTTTAGCAATACTTGAAAGCTAGAAGAAGTAATGGTATGAGGTAAGAGGCATTTAAAGTTCTGAAACATGCTGTCATCCACCAATTCCTCCGCTCCCCTTAGCGTCTAACAATCTGGTGAAATTGGAATGTAAAATATAATATTTTCTTTTTAAAATGCCATTAGTCTTTATTATTCATTAATTGTTACTCCTTGTCAGCTAAATCAGCATTAACAAGTAACTGAATGTCGGGACATTTTTTGACATTTGTCATGCGTCTCAGCATTCGTTTCAAGCACCATGGTGTGGTTATATCACTGTTGGCTTCCCGTAGGGACCATTTCACCTTCACATGAATTGTCTTCTACCGCATCTCATCTGGTTCATCCAATGCATAATAATGTCAGCAAACATCCACTCAGATACTTCCATGTGAGACACAGAGGGTCTCTCACTGTTGAGGCTCATTTCTTGACGTGCAATTACCTTTGGGGGTGTAATCATCATCATTCTAATCACTGTTGCTTCATAGCTCTGATTTGCTAGTGGATTAGTTTTAGGGTTCAAAGACAGGGCAAGGTTAAAATAATTTATTTGTACATTCATTTATTGTACAAGGTGTGGATTAAATTATGATTCATTTTATTAATAAAGGCCACCAACTGAGATATTAGAATTTGCTGAACACTATTTCCTCCCTGCTGTGATGTGTGTGCTTACGTCATGTGCTGATATGTACACGTAGTATCACAGTAACCAGTCTCACGTACAAAATCTAGGATCCAGAAAATACAGACTCAACAGTATTTCCACATAAGCAAACTAAGAATAATTTTTTTCTGACTGAAATCCACTCATGCAGTATCGAGACAATTTACAGTAAATCTGTCAAGTTACATTTGACGGGTGAATTTCTTTTTAAAGTGACCAGTGGAGGGGAGGTACGCCAACTAAGCTTCAAGACAACACCAAAATTGAATCTGTCAGCGACAGCGATGTTTCACTGAACTGTGAGAATGAATGTGAATGGGTCATCAGGCTCAATCAGCTGGTTAAAAAGAGAATGACTGGTATTTCTAATCAGCTATGAGTGAGACGGGGCTAATTCAGAGTCAGTTTCCATCATCTGTTAGTCTCAGCTCACATTAGCACACAGGGCTTTTTCCATGAAAAATGGTCAGATACTACTCATACTATGTCAAATTGCAAAAATTACAATAATCATTTGATATGCAGTTTTAAATGGAGCTTCAAATTAAATTAAGCACACGTCTCCTGCAATAAAATGGTGTTTCTTAAGGGAACTGTCAGTCATACTCTGAAAATGTGTTCACAACAGATTACCTTACAGTTATTTAACTGCAGTCTGACATTTATTTGAACTTTATTTTAAAGAGTAAAATATTTGAAAATGAACCCCAGGGAAAGCATTTTGTCAGGTGAACCAAATGCACCAAGTTGGCATCCTTTGCCTGAAAGCATTAGTCCAACCAAACACTTTTCTCATTAAAAAAAATTGTACCTGTCTTTCAGATATTTATTTTTAAATTTTAATAGTGTGTGTTGATGGATGCACAGAAATTAGTCCAAGCTGAAGTGGGACTATGCACTTGCAGAATGTGATGTTGCTTCATCAAGATGACCTTGTGTAATATATGCAATCTGCTCTTGCATTGTATGTTAGAATAATGACACTACCATTGCACCCCCCCCCCCCCCCCCCTTCAGGACTCACAGAAACAAGAAGCTGCGGCTACATACGCCATATTACATAGCTTCCAGGCAGGTTTTTTTCACCAACCTCACCAACTGTACCACCGCCTTACAGCCCAGTGACTGCAGATACAGAGCAGTGTCTCTCAGGCATTTAAAACGGATCCCGATTAGTGGAAACCCTCCTCCATGAATATGCAGCAGACTGGAGAGAGAATTGTCTAAGGGCTAGAGAGAGGCATTAACTCTTTGTGGAGTGCACAGGAGCAGGGCAGAGCAGGAGAAACCGTAGGGCCGCTGCCCTTCTCAGGGCTCAAAGAGCAGAGCTGCTCTGACCACAGTGCCCCCAATTCTGGGCAGTGGCAGCATCCACAAGCCTTCAGTTCACACAGGCACCTGCCCACCTGACCTGGCCACTCGTTGTGTAGCTGGGACCAGGTCAGGTAACATCTGAATTGTTAATGGTTTGGAGTTGAACAGATATGCACCTCTGTGTCAATGACATGTGTTACAAATCTAGACCTCCCAAAACACCAATGTGAACTGTGTATTGTATGCTGTTTTGCAGGTTTATGGTAATTCATCTGCCAAGTAAAAATCTCATTGGATGGTGCAACAAGCAAATAATTCCAAAGGGAAAGTATGTCATGGCCGTATCTAGCACACATAAGTCAACCTTATAGGTCCTACTGAGTTGTGCTGTTACTCCTATAATCAATTTAGTAATTTCCTCGAGTTTGAGTCTTGAGCACTTTTTCATGAATATGTCGATGAATACCTGTCATATCCTACTTGGCTTTTTCCAAAAAACTTTGAATCAGGTTCATGCTGTGATCAAATGTTCATGCTCAAAGATTTAAAAGATTTAAATGACCATGTTAAAAGATTTCAAAGACTTGTTGTTTTCAGGGAATAGGCCTACATTTTCAAGGAACAGCTTTCAAAAGAACATGAGATTTTTTTGTTATTCATTCATACTGCTTATAAAAATAAAAAGAAATCAAAATGGATCTCAAGGTGACTGCATGAGAGATCACGCAGAAAAATATACATTTCATTTTCAGGACATACCCGTATATTGGCTTCCTTCTGAGCTTCTGGGGACATGCAATAATTCAGGAAGTACATTATTCATAAATGAAGAATTGTACTTGATCATTGAGGTCACTACCAGTTGTGTTCCTTTGAAAATAAGAGTGGAGAGCTCATGAATAAAAATCCCTGTGCTATCAAACGATGGTACTGAAAGTACTTTTCTTGATTCATTGCTCTGACAAACAAAACCAATGTTTTCTTTTTTTTTAAGTCTCCATGGATGGATTGTTGAATTATTCAGTAGTGAGATAAAAACATTTTACATTCCCCCCCCCCCCAGTAGACTTTTGTGTTTATTATTGAGATGTTAGACAGAAAAAATTATACCTTTTTAATGTTTTTCATTTATATTACATATTCACTTATCCGAACCGATGGCAACTTTTCTGCAAAATCTGTTCATTTCACATGAACAAAGCTTATTGAAGTCTGATAGGGTTTGTTCTGCCTGTTTCAAAAATGACATGCATATAGATGCAGAACAGAACTTGTACTGGAGCCAGTTTTTAGGTTACCCCTGAGCAGGATAATTAACCTGAATTCCTTCAGTCAGTATCAGATTGTGAAACTACTTCCTTAGCAGGCAGCCTAATCCTAGGCACCTGATATATCTGATAGATAGCTAGTATTTTTAAACCTTACTGTTATTTGAGGATGTGACAAATATTCTCACAGTGGGGCTAGACAGTTTTTGCTCTGTACTCAAGGTAAGATCAAAAATGGTGACTGAGACTGCCATTAAAAGCAAAAAGTAATAACAGATATCAGCTTTGTGATGTAAAACCAAGAGTGAAGTCCGCTGACCAGTCAGCCTCCTTTGGTGTCAGAAATTCTCCTGTAGCCAGGAACCCTTAGTGGATCAGAATTACATTGAATTACCTAAGTGGACAGACCCCCCCCTCATGTGAGATGGTAAGTCTACACTATTATAATGTGCATTTTCAGAAAAGCTGGCCAGCCCCGAGTTATAAAACGGAGTTTTGGATTAATGATCAAAGGGCTACTCTTCCTCAGCTCAACTCTGCATGCCATCCAATAATTAGGTCTATATTGCGAAATGTATGAACAGCATTCACTAAGGGCCGTAGCCGCTTCATACTCCACAAACCACAAAAACATGTAACCTGTCTGTACTGTTTGTATGCATTATTTTTGAGAGATCTACAGCGCTTACTCACATGAAGGAAAAACTTCATTGAGCAGCTCCTCTGAAAATACAATTGGTGATAATTGCACCAATTCAATAAAATATTACTGTTGTTAACATACGCCCTGCCAATATTATTCTCGTGATGGATGCTTGTATCTCACCGTTTAGTTTACAAATGGTGTAATTTGAAGCACTGCTAATAGAAAGCCAGTGCTGGCTCTGCAGAAATCTTGTGGCTTCCTTCCCCTTCATTATTGTATTATTCCTGTGTGTGCAGGAAGCTCACTGTGGTGTTTGCTCTTTGGAATGTAGCAACGGCTCTGTGGGTTTTGTGTTGTTGTGTGTTGCCAGGCACTACCGCTACTATATCGATTTACAGCCCCCGTCACCCCCCCACTCCCCCCACCCCTCCACCTCACTATGAGTAGACTGCCAGCCAGTTTAGCTCTGCTTACCTCTGCTTATCCATTTTAACAGCACAGATTTTACTTTTTCAGTTTTTCTGTCATCTCGCTCTACTAACGTTATTAATAAGGGCTGTAGCTCGTGGGGAGTATTAGTAGTGTGGTCTTTAGTGGGTGGAGCGTTACAGTTACTAATGCATTAAAAATGCATTAAAATTTCAGCTTCAAAGTATCCATACCCCTATTCTCTCCCCCCTTCTGTCTCCATCCCCTTAGGTGTATCAGTACATGCATGAAACCATTACAGTGAATGGCTGTGCGGAATACCAGGCTCGGGCCACAGCTAAGGTAAGTCCTGTACTCCCTCTCATGCTCCCTTTTTCTGTGTGTGTGTGTGTGTGTGTGTGTGTGTGTGTGTGTGTGTGTGTGTGCGTGTGTGTGTGTGTCTGTGGTTCAGAGGTATGGAATGCACAGTGTAACACACTGAAGCAGTATGGACAGTTCTTTAAAAAACTCATAATAAGATAAGTGAAGCTGGCTTGAAGTTGTTATGGGAGTGTGTGTACTGATATGTTGATATGTGTATGTTAAACCACATATTTTCCCTTTTAATGCTCATGGTTGTGTTTGTTTTAGAATCCCTACTCATATGGATTCTATTTTAGGTGGTTCTGGGGAATTTTAAGATCATCTTCAGAAGAGGATAGGCAAATCCCAGCCCACTGAAGTCCAGCCACTGATACTGCATCTGTGTTTTTTTTTTTTATTCAGTGTTGACAGGTGTGAGGAGGCTGCAGTCTGGCTGATAAAAACCAGCGTCAGATGCTCACCTGCATGCACTTCAAAAGCAGCACAGGCACCCTGTCAATGCTCTCAGCATCACTACCAGCATCCCTGCAAACAATATCACAGTGCATAGCCCTGCTACCCATAAATGCATCCACGTGTTGTAATAGTTAGAAATTATGAGGAACAAGAAATTGTTCTGATATGAGGTAATGCAGGATAAACATGAAAAGCAGAGTTTCTTAATGGCCGAGGGAGCGTTGTAGCCAAAGTACTACTGTTTGTAAAAGAAGCATTGGCCATTGATTAAGAAAGATTGGGAAAGTTTATCAGATTTTGAAAATCCCAATATGTTCATTGAATCATTAAGTTCACAAGGGCAGAACATAGGGTGCTGAGTCAGCTGTTTGTGGCAATCAACAGAAGTCTAAGTTTTTTGTATTCTTTATGCAAAGGCTATTATTGCCTAGAAACTTTTGAAAGTTGATGTCTTTACAAAATAGTTCAAACGTAACCATCAGCGTGAGAGCAGTTGACACAGAGCAAAGATTGTGTGTGATCAGGTCCCCAGGGGAGTGACTTAAATCGATAGCAGTGTCAGATGAGACAGCATGCTACTTTTAAAACTCGTTCCTGCTCGTTCCTCCCTCTCCTGCAGAACTCATTACTGAGCTGTTCTGGGATCAGCCTCGTGCACACTCTGTTCTTAAGTGCAGTTCAAGTGAACCAAATGACTGGGACTTGAATTCTCTTCACTCTGTCCCTTATGTTTAGTTTATCATTTAACACCATTTGTATTGTGTATTTTGCAGAGTTATTGGCTAGTATGTGTTTAATGGATATGACTGAATGAATGGACCAGATGAAATTCACAGATCCACCAATCAGATGTTGTTGACAGTTTCTCAAAGTACTTCCTGTTTGTTCCTTCCTTTCCATTCACATTTTATAGCTGAAGAAATTATGAAAAGCACTTTCAGCTTGAAGAGGACATCAAGTTTCAGAAGTTTCTAGGCAATAAAAGCATTTGACATGGACCTACTGTACCACACACATGCTTTTGTTCCTTATTTAAAGAAAATTACAACATTCTTATGAAAGTTGAGGTGTCCTGTTGTTCAGAGAAGGTTGTGTTCTGCATGTGAAACATAGAGCCATGTGGCCCTCCTGGCCTTATGGTTTTAGTGAGAAAGAAAGAAGTTTAAATCTGTGACAGTGGTATTTAACTTGCTTGATAATGAGGCAGGAAGGCAGGAGCCTGTGATATTTCTCTGGATCAGTGGGTATATTGTATTGTTCCTCCTTTCTGTGCACTAATGAGCTCTAACTTCAATTTCAAAAGGCAGGTGGTAGAGTGGCAGCATTGGAAATGAAATGAATGTGCACCTTGTTGGATTTACCGAGCATGTCCGCCTCTTGGAGAAGTCCCCACAGAGCGCGAGGTCTAAATTGATCTCAAGCTGCGACAGAGCTTGGACATCTCAACTGAAGCCCTGGCCCAGAATCCACAGCAATGCCTACTGGGAATCTGACTGCAAATCACACCGGGCAGCCAGAAGTTCCTGCCCAGTGCAAAGGCCTCTTGCCCTAACTCTGCGGGTCTCCCTTTGCAGGCCACAGTAGCAGCGTTCGCAGCCAGCGAAGGTCACTCCCACCCACGGGTGGTGGAGCTGCCAAAGACAGAGGAGGGGCTGGGCTTCAATGTGATGGGCGGCAAGGAACAGAACTCTCCTATCTACATCTCGCGCATCATTCCTGGGGGCGTGGCTGAGAGGCACGGTGGCCTGAAGAGGGGGGACCAGCTCCTGTCTGTCAACGGGGTGGTAGGTCCACTGAGTGGCACAATGCCTAGGAACAAAAAAGCTGATGTTAGGTCTTGCTGTTGTTTGTTTGAGCAAACTGCTTACCCCGAATCACCTCATGTTCAGTTCATGATCAGGTTTAGAAATGAACACAATTTTATATTGCATTACAGTCAATTAGCAGACGCTCTTATCTAGAGCGATTTACATAGGTTATGATTTCATATGTCATCCAATTGTACAACTTGATATTTACTGAGGCATTTGTGGGTTAAGTACCTTGCCTAAGGGTACAGCAACAGTGTCCCTGCAGGGCATTGAACCAGCAACCTTTTGGTTATGAGCCCTGCTCCTCACCATTATGCTGCGCTGCTGCGCCAGTAGTGGTAGTAGCGTAGTATAGTGGTACATTTTACATAGTGTCTTTACATTTTATCTAAAGACATCTGCATTGGCATGGATTAAAAGTATAATCTGTGTATGTTTCAGTTACTCAGCTCTGACAGATGCCTGTCATTGCCCAATAGGCAAAAGGAACACTGACACAAAAGCATGACCATCTCCAGCAGTACATCTTGTCACTTACAATGAAGGCTGCCCTTGAGAAAGTTCCGGCTTCAAAAACTTTTCAAAAGTCTTCACACAGATTTTCTGCAAATCAAAGTTCAGCCAAAGAAAAATAAAAAAAAATGCTTTCATGTGACTTCCCTGGCAATGAACCAGACAAAAGAGAAGACATAGCTTTTTAATGAATATGCCAAAGTTTGTTCAGACTCCTTTGAGATATTGCCTTTAATCACTGTTGATCAAACCCAAGCACAGACGGTTTGGACTGAGTCAGTGTAGCAATGTGTTGTAGAATGGCTTGAAGTAGAAGCTGAAGATCCTTTTTATGCTGAGAGAGAGTGACATGTTCAGTTTTAACATTGTTCTGAATGAATTTCAACTTTGCAAGGTGATGAAAATGACAAGGTTAGAATTTCACAAAACGCAGTGTTTTCAAACATTCACCATGTCACCACTAGGAAGCACTCCAAACTTCACAGGGGCTGGAACTTCTACTTCTTCCTCAGCCCATTTTTAATGCTGTTCATTAACATCACACAAGTAAAATTAAGGATTTGTTTGTTTATACTTAATTTTATCTTAATTATTCAGTTTACCAAAGCAAATCAAATTTGTACATCGAACAGCAAGCTTCACAAATGATTCATTTTGTTTTGCTGGCTTTCCAAATTGTCAAGTATTTCATTAATGTGGATTTCAGAGGAAGTTCTAATTATGCCAAATATTCAATTTCCTGCTGAGCTTAGCAGACATGTCAGGCTAAATCGGCCTTTCCTGCCAAATATAATCGCACGCCTTTTTAACCTCATTAGTGTGTAGATAGAGGTTAAAGTATTACATAACTGCTATTTAACTGTTATAACTTGAAGAATGTCCTATCAGACGGTAATGATAAATGTCAGTTCAGCCAGGCAGAATGGATACAGGATGTATTCATTTTTTCCCCACCGTTAATTTGTTCGATTAAGGGTTTGAGTTTCCATTAAGGGAATATTTAAGACACCCATCTGGAAGATAAGTGTAATCATTTAGTTTTTACTGTTTGGGCATGTGAATTTAAAGCATTAGTACAAGTCCTCTCTAAGATTCTTTGAGTGGGCATTAATTATGTCTTTTTTGTTCTGAAAAATACTGTTCCATACATAAGAAGTAGCAGCATGCCACACTGGTAATGATCAGGGCTCGCAACCCAAAGGTCGCCAGTTGAATAGGGTTGTCAGGTGGGACGCTGCTATTTTTCCCTTTGGTTAAGGCACTAACCTGAATCTCCTCCATAATAATAGTGAAATATCCAGAATAGATGACATGAAAAAATTGAAAACGTCAGTTGCTCTAAATAAGAGCATCTACTAAGCAAAAGTAATGTTAGTAATAGAATCACAGATACATGGAAAATATTTGAAATCACTGTTATCAGTTGTGACACATACAACAGAGAACTTCACATGGAATGGATTTCTAAGTCATGGCAGCCAGGTCCTTATCGATTTTCATTGAAGTTGACTGATTTGTCATACCCATTTTAACCCATTTAGTTTGTTGTTACAATGTTACAGAAACATTGTGAGGATGCTGAAGTGCAGCCATAGTAGGGCTGCTCTGTGAAAAATGAACGTAATTATCATTTAATGTGTAGAAATGCGCATCTGAAAATAAGTCCCCTGGAAAGTGCTTGGTCAGATGTGACCATGAACACAAGCGCTTGGCATGACCAGTCAAATGGCTTCCACGGTTTATGCAATATGCAAGTGTTAGCTAAGACTAAAGCTCTGTGTGTGTGTCCCCAGAGCGTGGAAGGGGAGCACCACGAGAAGGCGGTGGAGCTGCTGAAGGCGGCCAAGGACAGCGTGAAGCTGGTGGTGCGCTACACGCCCAAGGTGCTGGAGGAGATGGAGGCGCGCTTCGAGAAGCTCCGCACGGCCCGGCGCCGGCAGCAGCAGCAGCTCCTCATGCAGCAGCAGCAGCAGCAGAACCTGTCGGCCCAGCAGAACCACATGTCGTAGGTGAGGTGCTTCATTGCTTTCAGGCTCTTGGGGGGAGGTGGGGGGCGATGGGGACCAAGAGGCCACGAGCCTCCCACATCTCTAGCCAGGCTGACCTGACATTAGGGGTCTAAACCTGGCTGTCTGGGGAGCTTCACACTGCCCTGAATCCCTGTTCAAAGCCATCCTGCTGGGCCTTGCATTTGCCAAAGCCAAGCAGTTGTAAAGTTTATTGCAGGTTTCCAGCCAAACACCTAACGGTAATTGCCGAACTGTATCCAATAGTTTGCTCTGCAATGGTACTTGAGCAATTACTGTTGATCGGTGAGAACAGATGTTGTTCTGAGCCAGAGTTTTTATTATGCAAGGAAAGTAAATTGGCTAAGTGAGGACTCGGCAGAATCCCCAGCACTGTATGGAGGTGTTGATGTTAAGATAAACTGGAAAGGCCTCAGACACCAAATTAAAAGCTAACAAAATTTAGCTCCCAAATTCTTCATCTTATTACTGCAAGAAAACTCATCAGAGTTATGTGGGAATTAACAGAGGAGTTAAAGTCCAAGTTTCAGGAACCTTTCCAAGGTTGATACCCATTATAATAGCAGCAACACATAACCCATAATTTGACAGTTATACTGTATGCGATTTTAAAATGTTTTAGAAAAAAATGGTCATTTATACATTTATCTGATGGACAGGTCATCATGGCAGTACTTTCACATGCCTTACAATATTAGGTCTGGTCCTACATGCAGTAAGATTCTGTCTTTTACAATCCTATAAGGTGCCTGTCTGCCAGCACAGCGATAAAAAGGAAAATATGAAATCTGATTTGCATGGTATTCTTGTATGAAGATTGAACTTCGGGTCTCTTTAGAAAATTGCTGAGGTATTTTTTGGTCCTCTTAGTTTCCCTTGTATGGCCATGCGTATACCATCAGAATGTTTAGCATAGTGCAGTAATCACACCTGGTATAGATACCACTCTCACACATTTATATATTGAAGGTGTTAGTACCCTCTGTCTTTTAGGATTCTTGGTGCCACCTCCTGTTTATGACAAAACCCCTTGCAGGAGACCATCTTTGCATAATCAAAAGGGATTTTGTTGCGGTGCAGTGGTGTGTAGGGAAGCATTAAGCAGGGACTGAGCCAGGATCATCCTGTATCAGAGGCGTGCTGTCAGCTGTGTACAGCTGGGGTCGTCAAGCCAGGGCTGGCCAAGCAACACACACAGCCTCACTGAAAGCCATCAAATCATCCACATCCTAAAATCCAACTGACTGTCGTACACAAAATACAGAGGGGCTCAACTATTAGCCTCTGTGGTCTGGTCCCAGCAGTACCTGGAATGATAGTATTTAATAAGGAAGGATCTGAGGAGGATCAAATGTCATTGATTTGCTGGTTTGGCTGAAGTTATCAAACCCCCAAATTGTCATGTTTGAAACATGCCCTGTGTTTAAGGGGATGGAGAGGTAGAGGAATGTGCATGTTGTGATTGTTAAAATCTGTTAAACATTAAAATCTGCAGAAATTATGGCTGTGGTCAGTTGTAATTTTCTCTTTACATGCAATTAATTAGTTAATTAGTTAGCTATATTGATAATTATACTGGCAGTTATATAAACTTGCCCCTGGGGATTGAGGCCCGGCATCTCTGAAAAGCTTTGTATTGCATGTTTTGAAAAGGGAATTTGTAACAAATAAAATTGAATTGGATAGAAGTATATCAGATGCTGGTTGAAGGCTGTAGCACTAAGCCCATGGCAATGTGGAATATCTGCAGCATTGCTCTCAGCTTTTGTTCTTTTTCCTCTCTCCTGCAGTTTATTCAACAAGAAGAAAAAGTAGAAGAAGCAGAACAATGCATCTCTGTCTGCAGAGGATTCAGTAGATACCGTCAAACAGAAGAGAGTAAAGTTGTCATTTTTTGCTGCCTCGTCAACTTCTGCTACCATTGCAATACAATATCTATAACTGACTCCTGATATTGTAGAACAATAAAACTATAATGAAGTATAACCCTGATGTCCAAACAATCAGGTATTGCTGTGTGTAGACATTATTTTTTTTTCCTGGTAGCACAAGTTGAGGGTTAGCTGTAAATGATGTTATTCTCAGTTTCACTACGAATAGGCTCACCTTGTGTGTATTACCTGTAGTTTTACAGTTGTGATAGGAAAACCTGACAATGTGTATTCTAAAATGTGTACAATGGTGCTTTTATCAACAGATGCAGATCCTCACTGAAAAGTATCTGTTTTGACTCTCAAGTGAAGGATTTTAGCCCTTCTCATCAAACCTTCATAGATTGTGATATTTCTTTTTTCTGTTTCTGAGTAACCAAATGTGTCCACGGAATTCATTTGCTGTTTATTGTCATTTTTAAAAATGCTTATTGGTGTTTTTATCTTGCATTGTGTGAACAGACATCGATTTATTGTTTTAAATTTTATGTGTGTCAGTTGTTCTGTCCTAATTTGGATAAATGTGAACTTTTTTACCTGAGGTATTGTAGCTGAAATATTTTGTATTGAAACTAGCAGATTTAGCAATAAAACTATTTGGTATAAAATGATTATTTAGGGACATGGTTACATAAAGAAATGGGAAAGTAATTAAAATACTTTATAATATTTTATACAGACCATGTGGTATAGAAACATGGGAAAAAAGAACATGGCAAGGATAGAAAGTTCCTCTGAGAATGCATTTGAACAGTTCTTAGGTGCATGGCTGTAGGTCTGTAGGTGGCATAATTATTATTTACTACAAGAACATAATCCTAAGTTTGCCATTTTGCTGCCATCCAATACTGTACAATCCAATTGACGGCAGTTCTTATTTGTAGTTGGGCAAAAGCCTTCAAAAATTGAACTCGTATTTTACACAAGAGTTAATCTAGAACATAAAAGACAATTGCATATTTGTTTGAAGCTGAATCTATGCTAATATTTGGTTTTAAATTTATTTATAGTATAAAGTATTATATGCCACTGAAATTATTTATGTAAAATGCACATGATTCTGAAAGGTTTATTGTTATTGGTTTTATTAGTTTGATGTACAGTGTGTGATTCAAATTTATAAAAGCATGGTGAACTGAAACATCACCTGAGTCCAACTGTTTAACAGCATTGGACATGCTATTTTAGAGCATGGTCTGTATGGGATGTCCCAATGTGTCCTTGCTCTGCAACAATATGAGCATAAACCTCCTGTGTCCTCTGTTACAAACACTCTGTCTCCTTTATATATGTCTCAATCTCTCTTTTACTGTCTGGGGTAATCTCATTTAGTAAAGGAAGTGTTGATTAAATGGTAGAACCCATAGGAAACTATGGGCCAGCAGAGTAAGCAGCGTTGACCCCAGCTTAAATACAGTATGTGCAATTAGACACAGATGTTGTCACCTACTTTTGTTGGTAAGTCTGAGTTGTATTTTTTTGTCTTGATTCATTAGAATAGATTTATAAACAGTTTCATACCATTAAGAGAGACCTACTGTATTCAACAGGACAAAGTTGTGAACACCATACTGTGTTCTTTGTTTTTTGAGCTGTTCATCTTGGTAAAAATCCTGACCTTTCTTGTAGACTGAGGCTCTTATTAAATCTAACAGTGCTCTTTGTCCTAACGTTTGACACATTTGGCCAAGTGTTTTTTTTATTTTAGTGTGTGTGTGCGTGTGTGTGTGTGTGTGTGTGTGTGTGTGTGTTTGACACTTACACATGAAGTTTGGTATTTTTATAATCAACCAAAAATGTGTAAAGAACAATAACTCAAAGTTGTTATTCAATCTTAAAGACAAAGTGCATCACAGTTAGATTTAACCAAAGCCCTATTCATTTTATTATAAACTACTGCCATTTTAGGGGGTGGATGTAATGTATTATACAATAAATACAACCAGTGATATGCAATTGTTATAAATATTATATTTGTACAAATAAATATATACCTGTGTGTATTCAATGGTGGCTGTTTTTTGTATGCAGTTTTATGCCCATTAGAGTGAGCTGATAATGTGTGGTTTGAGTTTGGTGACCTCATTTGGTAGTTGACCCTTTTCTTTTTCAGTAACACTATGAGAGACACGCCATTAAAATACTCTGTCCAAACGATTCAATTAAGACTCTCTAAGAAGGTGTCTTATCACCTACAGACACTAGCATGGACGTGTGTTGGTGAAGCTTACACATTGACATTCATGGTCTTTCCTTCTAATTTACTTGTGTAGACATAAACTCAGTCACCTGAGGCAAGTCAGTGGAGAGTATGAACAACTCCAAAATGAATGCTGAGGCTCTGCTGCGAAAAGGCACCTAAGGTCATCCTCTGAGAAAGTAATACCCAAGGGAAGTTTCAAATTTAGGGTTTCAAACCATGTCAAAACATGGCAAGTATCCAAACTCTCTCTGCCCTGTAGGATTATGTGTGAGAAAGCAGGCTGAGTTCATAAAAGCAAGAAAGAATCAGCTAATACATAGTATATTAACACATTAAGAGGTCACTTACTATAGGAAAAAAGTCTGTTGGCAACCCTGTCTTCTGTTATCGGCATGTATGTTTCTTCAAAGAGTACCTTGCCAGTTAGTACTTTGGTGTGTCATGTCTATATGGGCAGACCCTTGTTCCAGATTCTTTTGTCTCCCTTTCAACTGTCTCTGCCACCTGCTAAAGGGAGAAAGCCAGATTGTTGTATTGACCACAGTGATATGTCACATAAGCCATCTCACTTGTTAGCAATTAGCAGGTTAGCAGTCATTTTCAAGTAAGTAATCAGATATGATCTAATGTCTAATATACAATGAATGACCTCAATATTCTGCCTGCAACTTTCAAGTTGCAATTTGACAAACCATGTCATTTCCTTTTTAAAAGTTCTATCACAACCCTTGTAATGTCTTTTTGTCAAATCTATTTGCCGTTCACTTTTGGTCTCAATGTTAAACGGAATCTGTAATATCATTAGGACGCCTATTTTGTCACCTCAATATAACCTATGACCTACTATGCTGTATGCACATAATCGATGATGACATTGTGGTCAACCACACTGTGATTATTTAAACATGGAACTCAGGCAATAAATTAACATGTAAAACTGTAACCACAATACAGAATGTCAATAAATTGCACAAAATATAATTTGTTTTTTTTTAACATTCTGTGTTCTTCCATGTGGAGGAACCATTAGGGTATTGTTGAAACCCCATTAAAATCACATCCTGCTAAATATGACATATTTGCACTGCACAGTAGAGGGGACATTAAGCTGGCTACACTGCATTACAGCTGCGATTAGAAGCACTTTATTATTTCAAATGAACTGTTGATTCATTCTGTCCGCGTCTAAAATTGTGATAGTTGCTCTCATTAAAAGAGCTAGAGATTAAGAAGCCTGCCACCCACTGCGCGTGGCTCCCGATGCTCGATAAATACGCTGGCATTTGCTCACACTGCCGCGGATGATTAAAGCTATTTATCACTCATTATTAATGGGGTGGGAGCCTCCACATCCGCCATTGTTGTTGGATGGCTTTTTAAGAGGCCCTCTCTAATGAGGATGAATCAGATTGTACTCTGCCACTAATCCCAATTGATGTGGTCTCATTTCTTTTTTTTTTTTTTTTCTTTTTTTGAAACACACAATTCCAGCAGTAAGCTAATGACTCTGAGGATGATAAACCCTCACCAACAGAGGCTGGAATAACTGCATCGCCTCTTGGATTGCTTGGTGTTATGAGGAAGCACAAAGGCAATGATTTAGATCCTATTGATGTGTTTTCACTAGCTGCAGAAGCCCCTTCCAGACCATAGGAATGCTGTCAGCAGCACTGAGATAGCAGGGTGCAGGGAAAAGTAATATCGCAATGATGCTGCCTTACGCCATCCCTGTCATCTGCGGTGTCTGTGTCATTTCGCAATTTCAATTCATGAACAAACACAAACAAATTTTTAAAAAAAATGTTGAACTAAATTACCACAGCAGGCTCTCAAATCGTAGCTCTCCACCAGTGTCACTTAAAACGCAAAATAATGCAGAGACATCAGCCTCTGGTTTTCCACACAATCCTTAGCCCGTTCGCATTCAGCTGAAAAACTCAATATCATTTCAACCACTGTGCCAGTTCAATGCATGCCCCTTGTCAACATTCATTGCAAGCTGTCCAGCCTCACAGTAAGTGTGGACACTGCCGCAGCTCAAAGCAAGCTACAGCCTATGTCCAGTCTGAGCGGACCTTTGTGCTATAGTGCCAGGGGCATGAATGCAAAAGATCCTTTTCTCTTTTATAAGAGGAGCAGCTAAAGAATCAACCATGAAGAAAAAAGGCCAATTAAAAGAATCCTAACTTATTTTGCACCAAAGAATGTTCTCTACAACAAAACAAAACAATACAATACACAACAAAACAGGTACAGGATAATTAGGATTTTTCTGGAGATAAGACAGAGGCCAGGCTGATGGTCAGCTTGATGAAGACAGCTTCTCAACATCCCAGCATCTGTTCTCTGCCTTCCAGGACCTCACAATCACACTAGAAAACACTATAGTCTCAGCCTCCTGGGCTGCCCTGAGCCACTAAACAGCTCACTTGTCCTCATGAACAAGAGCAGTCAATATGTCCTGCATTTTCTCCCTGTAGAGTCTGCCCCTTCCTCATCACCTACTCAGCCCAGTTTCTCTTCCAGGCCCTGGTCCTCTCCACCCTAGATAAATACAGCTCCCCTCTTGCTAGTCTCCCTGTAGCCATGGTCAGGCACCTGTGGCCTATTTAGAACACTATTTCTCGGTTGGTCTTGGCTTTTACTTAAATCTTTTTTAGGAGCTTAAACACACATACAAATTTCCTCCGCAGATGACTTTTGGCAGCTAACTATGAAGTGATATCAAATCCTAATCAGCTGTAACGCAACAGTTTAATGAACCCTGATTTTCAGCCTCTCCATCATGCACAATGGTCATAGGTCTGGACTGAGAAACAGAGCCCTAGTCAGCCATGACTATGGTTCAAATATGCAAAGGCTTCCCTCTAGTGGCAGAAAAATGTGCCTGCAATTCTACCCTGTTTGAAATGATTGAGAGCATACAGTCCATTCTTGTCACCAAAGGCTACCTTTTATTAGATTGTTCATCTTATCCCCAGAGGATGCAGGACAAAATTACAAGGCCTCCTAAAAACTGTAACTCTTACCTTCCCAAACCTACACAAAATTCCTGACATTAGTGACAGAACCAACAGTTTTAAAATAGCTGACCTAACATTATGCATAAACATACATTTATGATGCATGGTAGAAATCTGTGAGTATATGTTAAGTACACTTATTTGTTTATTTGGGTAACTTGTTATACAGGTTCTTTCACCTGCAAAAATCTGGCGAGACATACATTTCTGTATGCTGTACAGTTTTTCATGTAAGCAGTTTTACCTAGACAAACACTTTCTTTGCTTCAGTCTGTGGTATTACCATCACTTTGATACCTTTGATTTGCCCATCCAGGACAGCAATGAGAGCCTAGAGGTGCCAGTGTTGATGTGACCTTGAGTAACCTTGGCTTCTGGCTGTGTTGCAGCTGAACGCTTTCATACCATCAGAGTGCACTGTGTGCCCCCAGGACTAGGGGGAAAAATTGCTATGGAAGACATGCTCTGTAGATATGGTACTTTTTTCAAAATTGCCCACTAGATGGACTCCACGAGTTATGAGATACTTTTGTTCAAGCACTCTAAATGCTCACTACATTGAATGGCTACTGATATTTGTGCATAATATTGCACAGGTTTTTCACTGAAAGTAGGATGAAAAACTACAGAGCCACGTTAGATGAAAGAAAGAATTTTGGAAATGTTTTAGCATTGCTTTTGAATAGTACTTGGTCAGCATTTGTGAGGTAATGTCATCAGTGTAACTTGACCTCAGTGGTATTTACATTACATTTACATTTATTCATTTGGCAGACGCTTTTATCCAAAGTGACTTACGAGTGAGGCAGAGTTTAACACAAGCAAAAAAAGAAAAAAAAAACAGATTTGAGTCATTGAGGTTCATATTCAAATGGCTCAGTGGCATAACAGTGGCAGGGCTGTGTCTGCGTGTGTTGTGTTGTGAAGGCAGTCAGTGCCAACACTATAATATAGTGTTACAGCTATAATATAATATAGGGACTTTACAGGCCAGAAAGTCTACATCTTGCTTAATATGTATCATTTGCATTTTTGGCATTCTTTCAGTTTGACTCAGTTTGCATTGGCTGTAAAATAAAGAAACAGTTGGCATATATGTCAATGAAGTCATTAACAAGTCTCTTGAACTTCAAATCCCAATAGGATGACAACTGCGGTGGGTTTCTCTAATAAAATTTTTCACAGGCTCCTCTGGTTTTATGTAAGTTGTTTGTGATTTCTAGTGACTCATGTTGCAAATTGTCCTTGGAAGCTTGAGCACCAGGGTTTAAGAGTGAAAAAGAAAAATCCAAGATATGTTCTGTTTTACTTTGAAAATGACACCAAAATCCCAGCAACCAACTTTAAGCTGCACACATTGCTCATAAGCCTCGAGTTGAGACCATTTGCTTCAGCAAGGGCTTCCTAAGTGTTAGAGACAAACAGCATTTGCTTCCAAAAAACATACAAGTAAACACCACTACCACCTATCTCTCCCGCCTCCTCATTCACTCGGTTTGCTGAAAAACAGTTTGGCTAATTACACAGGCACCAGCATTAAATAAATAAATTACACTTTTACAGCTTTGCTGACATGTTGCCTCTTCAAATGCCATTGCTGAAATGTTTGACGACAATGCTTGAACTCATTAAAGACACCAAAGAAATAAATGTGTGATTTCCTTTGAGAAAATTAACACAGCAAACAGGTCTCATGCTGTAATCATGATTTATTCCCATTTTAAACAATGGAAATCAACTATTCATAACCTTTTTACAAGTTCAATTAAATATGTTACATTCAGTATAAAATGTGAACAACAAACAGAAAAATTCCAATGCATATGTACAAGTCCTCTTTGTATTTACAGTACCCAGCCATGGGGCATGTATTAAATTCATCTCCATGCCCCAGAATTAAAAAGCAACAAAGTAAATAATTTAGAAATTGTCTTTTGGTTGGTGCGCGGGGTATGTCACAGCACATGGTAGACTGGTCCTGTGCATGTGTCAGAAGCTCCAGAAGTTTCAGGCTGTGAGTCAGCGCTGCAGGGCGAAAGGGTGGCCGTGCTTAGGCAGCTGGCCTCCTCCGAGGACAGACGGTCCACAATGCTGGACAGACTGTCCAAGCTGGACACAGCCACGGCCCTGTCTCCGCTGCCGGCTGCATGGGAGGGGCGGAGAAAATGATTCATTTTCGTGTAGCATGAATTCATCACAGCATTCAGCATCAATGCATCAAAGCATCTTAAAGACATTTAATGATGACCTTTACATTATGTTTGGCCTGTTTGTGTTTCATGGCGTACGGTGGTGAATTTATTTGAATGAGACATACATAGTCATAACAATGTATAGGGTTTGACTGCATGTTAACTGTCTGTTTGCTGCTGGTGTATGCCCATTCTACTGTAATCTATTCTAAAAACATGGTCATTAGCCAGTCAGGTCAGAGGGTCTTTAAATAATAGCACTGCTACTAATGATGTTGAAACTAGGAGGTCTACACAGAGCTACGCTTTGTAACGCATCGTCTTTATCATCTGATTAAAGTGTCACAATGTATTGTCTTGTTCTTTTTTCAGCTGATACTTTTTTATTTGTTAATTTATACATATAGGACTATTTGAATCTACTGGCAGTAGAAATTTTGAGTAACAAATGATACTACTCAATGAAAAAATAGCACTTGTTTCAAGTAAAAGTAAAGACAAAAAAAAATCTGAGAGAAACAAATAACAGAGGAAGTTAATGATAAAGGACACTGACAGAGACGGTTTTTAGATTTAACAGAGAAATAACAAATCATTCTATATTGGGTGCATATGATATATTGAGTATATATAATTGAACTTTAAGTACACATACTTACCATTATATATGTCATGGTTATACACGTTCTCATGGCTCACCTCAGACCAAACAGGACTGTTGCAATCAATCTGTCAAAACAGGACGCAAATTGCATTGGCTCAGATTCTAGAACTGTAGGAGGCAGCAAGGCACACTAAAACGTCTTCCATATTCCTTTCATTTTTTCATCCAAAACAAATATTTACAAATATAAAATCTTGTGGTCCAGTATGAATTTGTTCTTCTTCACATACGCACACACAGGCACGCACGCACGCGCACACACACACACACACACAGCACAGACAACACCAGGCATGACGAATCAATTACATGGGTGAAAGCCACACCAATTTTTGCAAGATGACACCTTCCTAGAGTAAATTTGCAGAAAATCCTGGCAGCGGGAGAGAGGGTGCGGTCAGAGAGAAATGTGGTGGCATGCATTGCTCTGCCAGGCTTCTGTAAGGTGGATTTTCCAGCCTTTATAAGGCTCTACAGTGACTAGTGCTTGGAACGCCATGACCGCATCCCCTGATTACAGCCCATCCTTGATCCCAACAAAAACACAGTGAGTGGCAGTTATACACTATCTATTGCCACAAAACACCAGGTTACCTGCCTCTTCACAATATTTGTTCTGTAATAGTCAATAGAGACACAAAATAGTTCTCCCATTAAAATGCCTGATCCAAACTGAAACCAATTCACATTTAACAATTGGGCCAAAGTCCAATGTACATAATATTGTACTATACTTTTGAACATTTGGTGCATACTCAGTTGCATGAAAATACAGTTTGACTGGCACCAATACATAGCTCATGTGGAAAGAGATAGGTGATCTTTGAGTTAATAAATAAATGATGCAACACCAGGAAGCACTTATAAAATGCACCTGTATCATCCCACTAGACTAAATGACATCAAGAGTCATGTCTGTTTTTAATGTATGGAGAGCAAGGGATATATTTACTGGATAACATCACTGTCCTAGAGAAGCCCTGAAACCCCAGCAAAATTACATCTCCAGCTGTATTCAAAGATAATGCATTGACATACCGTTGCAGATCTACACAGAGAAACACAGCGACAAATATCTATACAGACAGAGGCAGAGAGGTAAGGTAAAGCTCTATACAGGCATTGATGGATAAGTCAAACCTATATAGTACCGGTAAAGGGATAGGGGATAACAAGATAAGGTTCAACACATATGGAGACAGAGAAGTTAGATGCAGATTTCAATAGTATAGGTATAGAATTAGAGAGATTGGAAAAAATTCTGTACAGACAGAGGTAGAGCCAAGTGTCTGTCCAGATAAATTAAGATCTATATCTAAAGAGGCAAGGGAGATATAAATGTGGTATATGGTGGTAATGGTATGATTCTCTCCAGATACAGGCAGAGCAGTATAGCTCCAGAAGTAGACAGATGAAGCGAAGGTTTATACAGATAGAGAGGTGGAAAGGTAAAGACTTATACAGACAGACAGATACATTAAAAATCCATCCAGACAGGGAGGTGAAGGAAAGACATACAGGTCTGGATGGAGAAAGGACTGAATTACCATGTCGTCGGAGCAGTTGGACGTGGGGCTCCCGGGCTCTGAACCGTAGTAGCGCTCCACCTGGTCCCGCAGCAGCTCCTGCAGGCTGTGGATGTAGTGTATGGCGTTGCGCAGGATCTCCACTTTGGGCAGCCTCTGGCTGGAGCCGGCAGTGGTGGCGACGGCGGTGACGGCGGTGACGGCGGTGCAGCGGCGCAGCGCCTCGAAGGCACGGTTCACCTTCTCCAGCCTCCGCCTCTCCCGCGCAGTGGCGGCCTGCCGGCGGTCGGCAGCGCTCGGCCGGCGCTTGCAGGCCCCGCAGGCCCACGCCAGGCAGCGGCCCGCCAGGGCACCCACGTGCCCCTCGCCCTCCCCTGGGCAGGTCCTGCCTCCGTGGAAAGCCTCCAGGGATGGCGCGCAGCCGCCGCGGTAGAACAGCCCGGGCGGGGAGACGGGGCAGCTGTCCGAAACCTCCATGGCTTGGGAGCGTGTGTGGAGCAGGGGGCACTCTGGATGGGTGTGAGGGCGGCTTCTGCCACAGGGGCCCCCTTATATGCCTCCGTTTGGAGCCACAAGGCCCGCATTGGCCAGCTCTAATTACCATATCCCCCTGCCAGCAGCGAGGGTAAGCGCGACTCCCCACCTTGCACCCCAGCCCCCGCGGCCCGCCCTGCTCCCTCACACAGCCTGCTTTCCCTGCCCTTTACTTGCTTTCCCTCCCAGCCAATGTGTTTGTCTAGTTGCATTGTTTTTCAATAGCCGGAATATCTAAAAAGTGATTTCAGGCTGTACAAATTGAGCCTCATAAAGCAACCTGTGTTACATGCATTTTTTTTTACCAAGTTAAGATAGAAGACTGTGATGAAAGTCTTAAAAACACCCATACAGAATCATGGGTATGGCATATATAAGTGTACACAGAGAGATTCAGATGTAGACTGTAGAATACTGTTACACATAGTGGACACACATAAAGTTATTTCTATAAAGTATCATTTAAAACTATATTGTCCTGAGTTACACATGTATAAACTGAGTTACAGTTGTCTTAAACTGAACAATAACGAGCTGCTCTGTGCTCTAAAGTTTGCTCATTTTATGGTGGTGACAAATTGCACCATTGCAGATGTAGCCCAGCTATAAATGAAAGTGTAAGATTTCAGCCTGAAATTCACACAACAGCAGCAAGTCCCCAAAAGGGTCCTAACTGCTCAGCAAAGGTGTCAGGCACACGGTGACAGGATTAGGTAGCAGGCTTTAAATTAGCAACAAAACAATTAGTGGTTTGGTGCTAAAGTAACCGCATCCCCCCTGGGGAAAAAAATTGCGAAAACAGATGTGTCAGTGCACGTGTCTAATAAAAATATATATGTTATACTTGTACTGTTTGTTGTATTGTATTAAGGGCAGTGTATATACAAGGCAGGTATAATAATATATGTGAATACACATTTGTAGAGTCCTGGTAAGCTGCCACTGTTTCATTTAACAAGTCAATTACTTTAAGCTAGTGTGCTGATAGCCTGTAAATATACAGTGTGAATATTTTGCACATGTTAAAACATTTTGTTGCTACCCTCTTTGGGAACTGTATACACCTAAGATAACATTGTGGCACCGGCCACTGAACTGCAGTCAGTTTGCAAAACAGTCAAGGAAGACATCGGCTGCTGCTTGTGGAAGGGGCGTACCAGAGAGATCAAAGGCAATGGGCTGTGCACTGCGCTGACGAGGAGAAAACCTGCCAGCTCCTGGTAATTGAGCCAAAGGAAGATGTCCCAGGCATGCAGTACTGTTGTATTAGCCACGTGCAAATGCCCCATTCATTGTTTACATTTAAATTGGCAAAACATACTCAAAAGTGCACACAGACATACATGCACACATGCAAGCACACACACACGTATATACATACACACACACGTACACACACACCATGGATTTACTCAAGAACTCACAAAAAATGGAAGACAGAAACACTGTATGAACAATTAATGATCTACGTGATACCTTGCTTTCTGCTCATTTGTCATGTGAAGGAGAGTAATTTGTTGTTCTGTAATCTGTGGAACTTGCTTTTGCTCTTGGAGACAAACAGCAGTGTGTCTGAAATGCTGCTCTCCCCAGGGTCCTCAGGGGTCAGAGACAGTGTTAAGTGTGGGGCAAAGCAACTCTTTAAACTTGATTCTCTATGGTATTAACCCCCTCCAACCCCCACTTACTCTGTAGGCTATATTTCTGTTTTTTCACTGTTTGGACACCTCATATTCATTAAGGCTTGGTCCACTTCATGTTGTATGTACCATTCATTCTTTATTTACAAACATAGTGTTTTGTAACACCTTTATAAAAGCAGAATAACCAGTTCAAGATATGGTGATGATATGGTACATAGAATTTACACTTTCATTACTCATGAGTTCTTTGGTTTCAGTAGGAGTTGTTTTATAGCCCAATGTGTACTGGCATTTTGTAAACATCAGGTTGTTCTGCTGCACCAGTAAAAATCTCACACTGTCCCCAAGTTTTCACCTAAAAATTGGGTCAAATAAATTTATGAGAGAAGTCTGGTATCAAGTTTTGGGAATATGAGCTTGGTAAACATTCCCTAATGGGTTTTATATGACATTATCGTTCGTTCACTTATGTTTATTTATTTTATTTATTTTTTCTAAATGAGGGCCACACAGGCATAGCATAGTTCTTGGCGACCTATACATTAGAATGCATTGCTCACACATTCAATGATTGGCAGCACCACTTGCCTGGAAGCGTAGTGAAATATGCTGTTAATGGCAATGTTGAGTGAAATGGATTAGCTGCGGATCTGTAGGAAACTCAGATATAGCAAAAAGCAAGCCATTTCTATTCTTTTCAGATCTCTTTTCATTAGCCTTGATTTTCCACACTATAATCGCTCTGTGGCGATAACCAAAAAAGTAACTAATTCTGAATATATGCTCCATAATTATTCAAGCTTATTGAAAGTATTATATAAATCTACCTGCGTGGTGTATTGCTAGGGATTCTGAAGGTGGAATTCATTGCTATTGTCTTGCCTTGCTATACTGTCATTCTCCAGTCCAGATCAGCATACAGCATACCATATTACTTCCACATGTATGTCAATAATATTACAGTCTCAAATGTTGTAGATGCATGCAACCAGACTTGCGAAAGCGTGCCGCTGACTTCAGAATAACTTCCTTTATTGACAAAGCTGGGAACTCCTGAACAAGTCAGACAAGGATTATCTGACTGCCTTCCTTACGACAAAGCAATAACTGGTGTTTCTATATGGTTGAAACATCCATGCTTACTCTGAGTGTGTTATGTACAGATTATCAATATTAATATGGAAAATTAACACTGGAACTTCTTACCCCTTTTACTGAAATGTATGAAAAACCTTGCAACTCAATGATAGGCATACGTGGAACAGGCTCTGAAAAGCTGGGAAACGCTTCTCAAAACAACCACAGAGGTCATTCTTTAAACCTCATTAAAACATGGTGTGCAATATCCCATTTCAGTCCAGTTCTGGAAAGGTGTGAACAGGGGCTTGCAATAGGAAGAAAGAATAAGACCACTTTGAAGTGCACAGTTTACACTATTTATGATAGAGCGTATCAGATGTCACCTCAGAGTATGCGATATCTCGGTCTATGATGCAGGAAATATGATATGGCACATGAATCATTCTGACATTTTAATCTTTGTCTGAGCATTCAGATGTTACAAGGCAGTCAAGGACAAATTTGTTAAAAATAGAAACAAATGCAGAGGGCATTTCAATACTGAAGGTGTAGTTTCATTTAAGAATGTGTTGTGTTGCCGTGACATTTAGATATAGGCTGTTAGTGGATCTCTATAGGGTCTCCATATTGTGATTATTACAATGACAGAACTTCGATGGTTCTGAATGGAAAGAATTTATACCCAGTCATCATCACAATTTTATCTATGAGAGCTACAGAATGCTTTAAAAAATCAGTGCAACGGAGAAGCTCCAACATTTCTTTGGTTACATTATATTTTATATGCCTGTCTATAGGATTCGGAAAAAAAAAACGTGATACATATGTATTTCCTGGAAGTAAATAAACAGGTAGTAAATGGATAAAGTCCACATCATTTAGAAGAGCTTCTGATGTAAGAATCAGCTGCATGTATGTAATACTGCCACAGAATCATTCCTATGCTGCTGCAGCAACAGGTATTTAAACATCATTTTTGTGGTCGCTCTGAACATGTCAGGCAGTCAGTCTGTCAGAGCACATTTCACTACAGGATATGACAGTCAGACTCTCCTCCAGACAGGAAGGTTACTGCACAGTAATGCATTCTGGAAGGCTAAACAATCAGTGCTCTCCAAACCAACAAAATAATATAATGAATTATCACAAATATTCACTGAGTTATTCACGCAACTCAGTGAAATAAGTGACATTTTGACAGAAGGCTAATTCCCATCATGTCAGATGGTGAAAAGTAGCCTTGAAGGATGATTATAGGAAATAGAATAAACCATAGAGCGCAGAAGAACATTTAAACATGATTATCTAAACTCTGTGACACAGCTTCGGCCATCACAAAACATGCTCAATTTCACAAATCTCTTTTGTATCATCGTTTTGTAAATGAGCTTTTGGCTTTTGCAATATTTTGCTGTTTTCAAACATATGATCAAGATATCAAACTGACACGCCGCGTTCAGAAATGACTACACTGATGGTAGTGGAGGCAGAGCGTTGCCGATTAACAGCTGGTACAAAGAGAATACCATGACTATTTTAGTGCCTAGAGTCATCTTACACCCGTTTAACAGTTGTAAACACACTGGAGCCAGTGGCCGCTTTGCCAAACACCAGCAGTTGCGTGTCTCCATTCAAAGGCAAGAACAGCAGAGGATGGTGGTGATAGGGACATTCACAGTGTGATCACAAAGTCATTATGAAATATGAAATAAAAGTATTTTTTTATGTAGTTGTATAGATGTAATAGATGTTTTCACTGAGGAGGCTCACATCAAATATATAAATGATTAGATTATAAACAGATTGATTTGAAATCCTAAACCTAGAATGCATCTTCTGTTCTGGTTTGTAATGGAGACATATGGCGGAGTAACATTCATTTTTGAACATGAACAGATTTCTTCATTGTGGGTAGCCAGAGACTGATAATCTGTAAAACATTTTAAGGTTAGAGTTTAGTGGGTTTTTCATCAAAATAATATTTGATTTAAACACATTGACTTCTGGTTTGTTGTTTTCTTGTGTTTAGGTTTAAGATATCACAGTTTATCTTCAGCAGTTTTTTTTTTTTTTTTTGGCAAATCATTTTCTTAGCGTTTGAATAACCACCTCTACCCTAAGTTACACCTTATTTCATTTATATAGGTGACCGGCAAAGACAGAACTACAAAGCATATATTCCCATTTTTACAATTTCTTTATTAATGTTCCTTAAATATAAAATTATTTCATTGATATTAATTTACTATAAAATATGTACATATCAAACTGAGATAAATTAAAAAGATTCTTATTAGAAATTATATTTATGATAAAACACTTGTAACTGTTTTTAAAGCTCACATAAATATTGCAAATAAACAAGTAAAAACAGTCTTGAAAGAAATACAACTAATGTGAAACAATACAATGGAAGTGTGATAAGTTCATTGACAGTAATTCATGTTGCTGAGCTCCCTGCTCTGAAAGTTGCTTTGGGCTCTTCAGTTGAAATACTGTCAACAATCGAGGAGAGGTGACGCAGGCTGCTGCTGGCCAAGGAGTCAACAGCTCTACCTGAAACAACCAAAGAAAAGACCAGCCTCAGATCTGTGGGTCACAACATGACTATTGGCAGACTGATATTTATAATTATTGTACTTGAATGTAAACATATTATTGCTTCTTGTGAGTGTGTGTATGCGTAGTGTATGCATGTACATATATTTATAATTTAAGCAATCAGTAAAAGATAAAAACTTTGCTATTTTGTTGAATTACCAACCCCCATTTTGATTAGCCATCGGAGAATTGCAATGTTCCACCGTGGTCCGCCAACTACAAGAAACCTTTCCCCCATAGCAATCAATGGTGGCCATCTAAAAGCAGAAATACATCTTAAACCTATACCTACACCATACTGCATGACATAATTCAAATCACTGCTCATTGATCTTTGCCCTAACACCCATACATACAGAAGCTTTTGTCACCCTGGATATGAAAAAATATAACAATAGAATAAGAAAATAAGAAAAATGTACATTACTGTAGTTACTGTTATTGCATTACTGTATTCCACAAATATATCAAATACATCCTAATAACGATGATCTGCTCATCCCAAAGATGGTTTTAGCAAACAAATTTAATTATACCATAAAATATTTTTATAAAATTATTGAATTAAGGACTCCTACTCTGTAGCTTGGCAGAGATCAGCATATTAGTAATACTATGCTAGCGCTTACATGCTGTTCTTTTCTGAGGTAGTTCAAAGTCTCCTTCTCCTTGGCTTTCTCCTGCTCGTCCAGCGAATTCAACAGGTCCTGCAGTCTCTCAATGTAGCTTATGGCACTGCGTAAAATCTCCACCTTGGGTAGCCTCTGGCTCGGGTTGGACACCGTCTTTTTCTTAAGCGTCTCGAAAGCCTCATTAATCTTGCGGAGCCGCCTTCTCTCCCTGAGCGTGGCAGCTTTCCGCCGGTCGGTCGGGGCGGACTTCCTCTTGCAGGTTTTGCAGGCCCAGACGAGGCACTGTCCTGGGTAGTGAGGCTGGAGACCCGGGGGCGCCAGGACATGCTCCTCCCCGCTGCTGTTGCACCCAGGGTCACATCCTGCCTCCGCTGTCACGTCCTGCCCGGGGGACGGCGGGCTGTCACCCACCTGGTACAGAGGGGGCGTTTCCGCCATCTCCAGGTGCTGCAGAGCCCCATTCTCGCCCTCAAGATAGCGCAGGTCATTGAAGAAGTACGCATTGGTCTCAAAAAGGTCCATCATAGTGGTGTAGCCTGGAATGGCCTGTGTTGCTGATAGTTGCCCCCTCATGGAACTCCGTCCGTGGCATTTAAATAGCCCAGTCGCACAAATCCCAGGGCTTATATATAGCAGGTGAAACTCTATCCGACACTTAGCTGTTACAGCGCATCAGCCCCCTCGTTTCAATGGGTTTCCTGAGCTACTACTGTCAACGTAGTTTGTGTAATAAATAAATGAGTACATTAACACCTCTTGGTGAAATGCTGAATGTCACCTCATATACATGATGGTGCCATCGGTGTGTATCCTGCAGTGTGCTAATTATAACATGCTGTACCACTGAGACATCTCAACTTTTTAATCTGTTGTACATAGAGACAGTGACTTATAAAGACATGCTGTGCTGCTACGTCAGATCTACAGGACTCTATGTACGTTTGGCAATATAGCTGATGAAATACATTTAATAGGCCTACAAGTTGCTATTTTTGCCCGTTATTGAATAGCTGTATCTTCTGAACTGACACCTTAAGAATGTAGACTTGGCTTTGGCTTAGTAGATAGTTTGGCTTGTCGGTAGTTTGCTATAGAATAGAACTTGCTAACGGCTTGCTCAACCACAAATTGTGAAACAGTCCTATATTACTAGTGGTGTTCTGTGTTATTACCATTTATTAGCAAACTGCTGGGTCAATAAACAAATTTATCAAACTCGTGCGGACAGAAAAGACATCTGTTAGCCCTAACACACCACATATAAAAAAGTGCTTGGAATTTGCTTAAAAGGTCTTTCGTATACTTATCCACGTTCTATTAAGGTAAGCACATGGCAAATTTCAATGAAAGTCTATGAATACAGGTTTAAGACTATTCACTAAAAATCAAGCAGAGACTTAAACCTATTTTGCGTCATGATCTGTAAGAAAAGACTGACTGTGGGCTGATACTTGAAAGCTCTGGTTTCCGCTGTCCCACACATTTGGATTTAGGGCACAAACATCCTCGTCACTGCAGCAATGCTCTGGCCATGCTACATAAAGGACTGACTGTTTACCAGTCATCACTTTCATCTGCCACCATAAGAAGCAAATGACAGCAACAGACCATGAACAAAATCATCAGTCAAAAGAACCATCCAGACTATTCTCAAATTTATCGATGTTTTTCATTATTCAGTTCTCTAGCCTGATTTGCAGTTTCCAGGCAGAGTTCCGTTCCAGCTTGTCCTTTGTACTTGTGCAACCTTGCACTTCTGGGCCCACTCAGGACAGCTCGCCATATTCCAGCTCCTGTTACGTTGGAATGAATGGTTGTAATCCAGAGGTTTATATGATAGGTGTTCAAATGTCTGTGCCAGTTATTGCAACGGAAAAAAACCTGACATCTTTCTGTGCAGCGCGCAAGTCCTTTCTGGGAAAGTAAGGATGACAAAATGTCCCTTTAGGAACAGTACACAGATAATTAAAGAGTACATACAGTGGTCAACAGTTACCATTTAAGTACCTTACTAGTGCTTATATAAAATGCTGTATAAATATAACAAATGATGGCTAGCTACGTGTTAACTGTCTGGGTAAACATGTTAGCAGTTAGCCCCCTGTTGGTTAGCATAGTAGATGCTGTTCATATTTTGATTGACAGGTCATCTCACTAAGTATAATTATTTATACACTAACTACACTGACATTATGCATTGAACGGATACACTAACTAACTACACTGATATTACGCTTTGAATGGAGCACACACATAACAACTATGAGCAAAGCTAATTGGACAAATTGCAGCACGGTACACAGAATGCAATAAAATGGAGTATGCAGTAGTCTGATATGCCAATATACGGACTTGTCCTCATGTGGTAAAATAATGTTTAAAACTCACTGTAGAAAAAAAAAACTGCAATTACTCAATTCTTCAACTATGCAGCAACCACATTAACCATGTAATCAGTGTGTTTAATGTATGTGTTGGTGTTTTAACCCACATAACAATAAGAGATAAGGTAAAAAATGCAGAGGCGCTTGTATGTCAGAACTGCTCACTAAATGTTGCAAGACAGTCACACACTACTTTGTGTATCCTTGCTTAACATCTGCAAAATCTCCTTACATAACATTCCCAATAAACCTGGTGTTAGGCTCTGTGATAATGATTGGAGATTGTATTTCAGGGGATAAAAATACACAGGACAATACACGGAGTGATGGGCATGAATGCCAATGGAAAAATGATCTTTGCACCAGAGTCACACGGTGATCTCTCTGGCACATTCCAACCGACATCCACCTGGTCTCAAGGTGACTAGATATTCTTTCTCTGTGCACTGGTAGTATTAGCGAGGGACTTTTACTGCGGCTACTGTAGCAGAAACCAGGGCATAAATGGGACATGAAAATTGGAAAGTAGGGTATCACCACTGGGGTAGCTGGAGGTTATAAATTATAAATAGTGCTAACATTGAGCATGAACCTCTGCTTAACTGTGGACTGCGCTTCAGACAAGTGGGCTGTCTGCTTCAGTAGGGTGAACTCTCTGCTTCAGTAAAGTGGGCTTTCTCAGTCAGGTGGGCAGACCGCCAATTATGGCTAACATACAGATAATATGTATATTAGTTTTATATTAGGAAAAAAAAACATTTTCATGTGGGGCACTTAATTGGTGAGATTAGTGCCTGGAGCCGAGCAGTGGTCTATCAGCAGAGTCGGAGGTCATGGCAAACAGCTGCTCCACAGCTCCACACTACACACAGTAGCTACGGTCTTCATCAGCACAGGCCTGTCTCTCATAATACACCATTGAGTTTTGTTTGTGCTCCCCCCAACCATGCAATCGTGTGTCCTCCAATCATTTCAGATTTAAGAGAGCTGCAGAGGGCTACTCTTCGAGTTTGCTGTATGTGAGCATGACCAATCACTGTACGAGAACTCTGCAGGAGAGCGTGTAGTGGATGACAATTCCTCACTGCTTTTGCCGTCTTCATGGGGTTTACATATTCAGAACTGTATGGAAAAAATAGATGCATCTCCATGTCCCTGATCATACAGTACTAGTTAAAAGGCTGCTTTCAGGGGAGAATGATGCCCTGGGTTGCCAGGGTTGCAATAGCTTGTGGAGAAATTGGAGAATACACAAAACAATGCAACATCAGCCTTCCAGGGGGGAATCCACCCCTCCAGCTACACTTGCAAAGCGGTTCTCTTTGACCACTGAACCACAGATATTTTACAAAGACCGTATATTCAGCTCATGCATTCCCTCTGTGTCCCCTTTTCGGAAGCTGTGGTTGTTCACAGTCAGCAACAGGAGCGCCTGGTGCTGTTGGCATTCGTCTGCTGTCTACGGATGACCACACTCAGTTCGGATGGCAGAGAGAAATCCCCTCTGCGTGCGCGCCTATTCCCAGGCCTGTGGGAGAGCAGACTGCTGGGAACAACCTGCTTACCAGGGCATGCAATTCTGAAGATGGACTATTCCCAATGTCCAACGTTGCAGTCCATGTGTGCATGGTATAGAGTGAAACACTGCATTAATATCAAAGTATGACTGGGAGTTTGTTCAGAAGCCAAAGATAATGTGCAATAAATCTAATAAACACAAATGTGTGTTCTCATAGTACACCAGGAAACAGCAGTCAAAAAATACTAAAGTTAAAATAATGTAACCTAATATATAGCCTCTGTTACTAATGAAGTCATCATATAAAAACACAAGCTTTTTTATTCTGAACTAACAGACTCCAAAAGAAACTAATAGGATACTGACAAATGGGAGCACAGCAAGTGTCTATAGAGGGCTGCTATTGTCTTAAATAATTTACTGTGATGTTGTTATAATATTAAACAACAAATGAACTGAGAGGGGGAAAAATACATGAAAGGAACAGATTTTATAAAACTGTCTAATGACTTTGAAACTATAAAGCACTTTATTTTATCACTGAAGCTTCAAAACCTTTAAAAAATCCAAGTATCAAGTTTAAAAACAATTTTATTGTAAGTCAATGTCATCTGTCTTTGAAGATATGCGTTTCAGTCTTTACAGATTGCCTTTAAATACTCTAAGGTAGACACATACAACTGCATAATGCTCTTTTCTGTTTTACTGCTGTTGGATGATACAGTAAGACAGAGTATACCTCCGTTTATGTCCCTCGCAATCAATGAAAAATATTCTTAGCCACATCTCTCTCTGTATCTCTGGTATGTTCTTTTTTCCCTCAAATTACTGCTATAAAAGAAATAATGTAACAGTCTGAGAATCACTGCTGTGTGTGTGTGTGTGTGTGTGTGTGTGTGTGTGTGTGTGTATGTGTGTGTGTGTGTGTTTGGGGGGAAGGGGTCCACATACCCAGAATTCCTCTCTCAAACTGGTTATTGTCATTGGTGTAGGTCCCTCTACATGCTACAGGAATGATTTCTTGTTAACAGGTCTGAAACCACGCAGAAGAAGAAATTTCATGATGATATATACCCATTTTTTATAATTATCATTTTAAACCATTTTATGTATTTTTGATGATGATACGTAACTAATATTGACTGTACATCACCAATAATTCTTTTTGGAAGACATAAGCCAAGAGTTGATATTGTCATTGTTGATGTGATGGTGGCATCTTATTTTAAGCAATAAAAGATAATGGCAGTATCGAGGACACAAAGTCATTATTCTCTATTTTCTTTTTAAAAAGTAGGTAAAATCTTGTAATCAAAAAGATCCTTCTCATTCTTCTTGTAATCAAAAAAATCCTTCTCAAAGTTGAGTTAGATACAGTTATTTTACCTGTTATCAGATAATGGGCCTTCTGTATTCAGTGTGACTGCTGAAGCCCTCCCTCCACAGGGAATGTGTCTGATGTCTGCTCCTAATCTCTTCATCCCAGCGGAATTTTCCCCCATGTGTAGGAGAAGGAGAAAAGTGCTAACCTCACTGTTTAGTCACAATACTCTGTGTAGCCCCAGAGGATCAGAGAGGTGAGCTGAAACAGGGGGATGAACGCCAGGGTCCCGGGAGGCCGTCTCATGTTACAGCGGAGTTTGCCGTGCCCATGATGTGTGGTATCTGGGAGACAGAGACAAAGGAATTGGACCCTGCCTGCCAAATAGATCACTTGCACAGCAGCAATCGGGATTTTGTTTTGCAGTGTTGTGGAAATAGTATGCAAGGATATTCATGCATAGTGCAACTATATAACTTTGCAATCAGACATTTAGGCAGCTAAAAATTAACAATATGTCATAATATGTCAACTCTATCTCTTGCTGACTGCTAGAGGGATGAGATTCAGGATGATATTATTAATATTTCTGTCTTTCTTCGGATAATTGAAGAGTACTTGGAAACCTTGGGTTTTGGAATTATTTCAGCGGCAAACATTAGAGAGCTATGTAGTCACAACATCATTTAGGATACAAGTCTATTTGTGTTTTAGGCACACATGCACTGTGCACAGCCAGCCACTGATCCAACTACCCTGCAGATACTGGCAAAGACTCCCCTTGAGTGAAACTGATACAGCTGGCTTACATTGTGTTAACATTCAGTGAACGTTGTGTCAGTCATTTTGCAAAATGTATGGGCAATGATTTTTAACTTTCAACCTGCAGACATAGGACGTATGCAACTGTAACCATTGAGTCAACAGTGAGAGGATTTTGTAATAAATAATGAAAATACATTGCATATGTCTTTTGCATATATCATGTATGTTTCAGGGGTTAAACACCAACATAACCCTTTAACCTTCCAAACTCATCAGTCCCAGATAAGATTTAAATGTGGTTCTTTGTCTTCATTGTAAACCACACAACAAGGCCCTTGGTGTCTGTTATTTTGTAGGGTGGTTTTGAGGAACATTTGGAGCACTAGTCATTAATTTGTTATTTTACACCTTTTTTAACAATAATGGCTGTGTTTGGATGGGTACATGTTGCTGTAAGGGTGGACCACCCCAGTGACTCACAGAGGACCCGGTGCAAACAACAGGCCAGGAACAGGTGTAAAATGAGTGCCACACACATAGCCCCCCAGAGCCACTAATGCAGGTTTTACACACCAGTGAGGCAAAGCAGTCCTTTTGTTGTTGTGATAACTTTGCAGCAATGCTATGAGAAAGCTACTTTAATTGGCCATTGCCAGTGGTAGGTACCTGACACACAGAGGTTAAATTTGGGAACTGGCTAACCAAATGTCACAAATTCAAAACAAATATATCAGCCCTTGTTATGTTTTGTCACCTCTGCTTCCTACAGCTAGGGCATTATTGCCATTGTTGTTGACTTTTTTTTTATTGCATCACTTCCGTATTCAGGATGGCACACTGATTGTTATAGCAATATGTGCTGGACTGGCACCTTCAGATGTGGTCTGTTGTTTTCTGCACTTTTGGCCTTATATGCACATTTGTGCCTTTCTTTAGATTGTACATTTACAGTTAGTCACCAGACAGTCTTGGTTAGGGGGACTTAAAAAAAACAGTATTTGATGCTACCAGCAATAGCTGAAACATTTCAGTCATTGTCCCAGTGTGTGTCTCTAGTGTGTATCTGTGTGACAAATATCAGTGGCCTGCTGTGTTCCGATGATCTCTCCCACACTCCCTTCTGGGCTGCATGTGGTTCACAAACTTTATAAAAACAATGCAACCCAAAGTGTGTTCCAGCGCTGTAGCTCCCACAATTCATTGCAATAGGGGCACTGAAATCTTCCTGGTAGCTGCCATAACAGCTTGTTGAGGGTTCTTTCATGGGAGACCTCCTTGGGATTTTCTGCGGCTAGTGTGAAATAGTTGTGTTAAATTTGACACCTAACAGGAACTGTCTGTCAGTTTCAACAATGGCCCGCATAGAGATCACCTCTCAAGCTGAATGCATCATTTTGTGTTTTGAAGGCCAGTGATGGTATTTCTGCATTTCGGAATGCCCCACATTCTTTCACAGGGAGACGCATGTTTTGAGGGGATTCTTGCATTTTTCGTCAATTTCATGGTCATCATTTAGGGTGCCAGGAAGCGGCTGGGCAATGAGAGATTTTCTGAGAGGAATGAATCCATCGGGGGTCCCAGTCTCTGGTCTCCGTGCGGACGCGCCAACACCCAGCAGCAGCTCATGTATCATCCCAGTTTCAACTGTCGATTCCACATATTTCACAACATTTCTCCACACGGCCACTCAATCCCTCATACTGAACCAAGGCCAGATTACACAGGGCACTATGAAGAGTTGGTGAGTAACTCCTTAGCTAATGTCAGACATGGGATTTGAGTTTGCAAAATCTTCAAAATTTACACATAACACACTGTCCAGCACATTCAAGCAATTTCATGGGTGGCAGTGTAGCATAGTGGTTAAGGAGTAGGACTTGTAACTGAAAGATTGCCGGTTTGACTCCCCGCTGCTTCTGTACCCTTGGGCAAGGTGTTTAACCCATAATTTCCTCAGTAAAATATCCAGCTGTATAAATGGATAACATTGTTAAAAAAAACTGTAAGTTGCTTTGTCTAAGAGTGTCTGCTACATTCCAATCATGTAAAAAAAAATGTAATATCAAGTCTTTAATCATGAGCAGTGGTAAGGGAGACACATATTTTGCATTGATCAATGCTAATAATGGTGTATGTATCTTAAATACATTGAAAGCCTTGAAACAATTTAACTTGCAGATAATAAATCTTTGATACAGTGTGTGCCTATAAATCTTTTCTGTTTGTGGATATTGCATGGGTATTGAAGCATGTGTAACTGGATGAAGTTAAAACCTTCCATTAACACAGCAACAGCAAATATTACAACCTTTCATCACCCACGCAAAAAGCACTCCGGTCAAATTACAGTGACCACAATTTTAGCTGATGGCAGTCCTGACAGCTCCAAAGATTCACTATGTTGTAATAAAAGCATGGTAGGGTAGGATGTATTTTTGATTAGTGACAGGTTTCTCACATATGGACAAAATGCAATGCAGATCTTTAAATATTGCATACACACACGAGCGCACGCATGTGCACACACGCACATAGATAAATAACCTGTCATATGACCCTTCTGGATGAATCATTGCACATCCTCAGTTATATATAAGTATATCAAACAGACACCATCCGTCACAAGTGTTGATACAAATACTACCAGAAGAAGAGATGAAAAAAAAATTTGTGTTCCACTACTCTACTTATTCTGTACTACTACACCATACTACTACACTATACACACACACACACACACACACACAGCTGAAGCCTACAAAAAGCCTGTTAGCTTCCTGGTTTGCCTGGCCAGCTGTTAGGCATTTAGCATGCAACCAGCTCTTACATTCATTTGAGGAGGTGATAAATATGATTGTACTGTGCATTTGAGCCAGTGCCACTGTGGGTTCCTGGAGGGGTCATCTTATTTATTTCTTTTTCTGTAGTTTTCTGTGGAGAAAAATAAAGATCGAACGCCAATTTGGCTCTCTATACATTGATGCCACACATGCGTGTAAGTTAATTTATATGAGTTGTGACAAGTGAAATACTAAAAAACAGAAACATCAAAACACACAAACACACATACACACACACTATATTTCATGTACTGATTTGAATACACATACACACCCAACAGAAACCATGTTGCCCTGGATATAATTGGGAGGTGGACTTGCCCATTATTTGTTCTGAACTGATCTAAATTAACACAACACTGTAACTGAATTGACAGAAATGCAAACTTAAAAAAAGGGTTCACTCAGGTAATTTAGGTATTGTATTTTGGGTACCCAGTTCATTGTTTTCATTCCTTTTTATTGTTTAAAGAAATCTCTTTAGCTATTTATATTCTTTTATTGGATGTTGTGGACTTTATTATTGAACATATTGTGACTCTGTAATTTCAAGCTAATTAATTAAGAAAATAATATCCTTGCCCAACCTAACCTGTTCACGGGACAGAGGATAAGATACCACATCTTGAGGGTCTAAATAAGACAACACCATCATTTTGCACAGACACATACAAAGGACAGTGAGGAAGAAGACCTCCTAACACACATCTCCTAAAAGAACCAAAACATCACCGACTCAAATGTTGTGTTACTTACTACAACAGAAACATTGTTCAAACATTCCCTAACTCTCCTGAAGTCACCCTGCTTTGCTAATGTTCTGCTGAGCAATATAATGACTGTGCTGTAGCCAATGGTGCAGAAGCATTCATGTTAATCTGCAGCAAACACCAGCTATGCACAATGGCTAATGCTATGATTGCTGAGATTATTAATTCATCCATGATCCATGATTGACTGGCTAATCAACCAGCTAGTGTTGATAATAGGGGCAAGGCTGTTTGCAAATTTAAATTGCATGCTTTATCCTATGCCACTGAGGGTAGTGAGAGAAAGAAATAAGAAAGGAACTTTGAAAAAGTTGCAGGAATGTTTGAAAGCAAGTTAATGAAAGGAAACTGTTGACTGAGAATGATGGGAGGGTTAGATAACATCACATTATATCATTCTCATTTATCATATGCTCTCATCCAGAGCAACCTTACATGGGTTACAATTTTATGCATTCATACATTCTGAATATTTAGTGAGGAAATTGTGGGTTAAGTACCTTTCCCCAGGGTACAGCAGTAGTGCCGGATTGGGGAATTAAACCAGCACCCACTTGGTTACAGGCCTTGCTGCTTACCACTGTACCACACTGATAAAATGGAAGCTGCAGAGATGAAAGAGGTTTAAAGCTTTGCTCCTCTACGAGAGCCTGATCATCTTTGTTGCCCTACCCTCAGGAGGGTCTTGCCAATTGACCGACACTCCAGAGCAATGGTTATATGTTTTTCAAAATGGGAATTTTTGCCAACACAACTAGCAAGCCACCTAGTGACTTAGCCACCTAGCTAATAACTTGCCTAGTAATTTAGTTGGTGCACTAGTAAAGGAATGTTGGTGGCTGACTTGGTAGTGAAGTTGCTAACTGGCTTGTGAGCCCACAGGCTCACAGAATTTGCATGCTAGCTAAATAGCTGGCTGTCTAGCTTGCCACCTGGTATGTAATGTTAGGTGGCAGTTAGCCATGAATGGCAAATCATTAGGGGATGTTAAGGCCTACACTTAATATTTTTTAATTACCTTAACACTTAATAACCTTGATGTCTGTTGTGAGGTGGTTCCAGGCTAGGTAGCATCTTGTTATAAATTATAATTCAGCTGAAATGGACACCATGTTTCGCAGTTCAGCAACATTCCAAGCAACCATTGGATAAAATGGATGGGGACTCTCATACTGCCCCGAGCAACTGAGTTTTATTTACAGAGTCATGGGGGAAGGGTTGATTTTTGGGTCTGATTCATGTCATGGTTTCATTTTTAACTTATGATTCTCAGTCCTGCTCCTGGAGGCCCTTTGCTCCGCACATTTTGCATCTTTCCCTGCTCTACCTATCATCAGTGGCACTTTTGATTAGCTGAGCACACCTGATGAGAGCATGTTTATCACACTAATTTCAACCAGGTGTGTTTGGAACAAGGATAGATAGAAGATATGCAGGACAGTGGGCCTCCAGGAGTATGATTGAGAAACACTGATTTAGGGGACTCTCATGGATTCAAGAGTGTGTCCTGTGTGAAAGCGTTCTTTGTTCTGTCCTCAGTTAATTTTTTCTTCTGAATCAGTAGTTTGCCCACGATTTGCTTATTCCAAGAAAAATATTTATGCTGCAATTTCAACATTTACTCTGAGTGCCTTGGCAAAGCAAATGTGTTTGACATAAAAATGAGCAGAATAGTAGTATTACATATCAGATTTTATTCCACCAGCTTTAGGATGCTGTTTATGGAACCCAAGAGTTACTATCTGTCTTACCTGCAATGAATTATTGTGGTGCATTTTAAACTAACATCCCTGGCCTTATCAACAGGTATGGAGTGGGATGGTACACAACCATAGCTTTCAAAAGGAAAACAAATATTTTCAGGGAACTGGGTTTTATCACTGAATTGGTGCTGGTTATCGTCATGCCACAGCTGATTGGTACTGTGGTATGAGCATGAGATATCTGTATACCCAGAGGACTTGTAAATCTCAGCCACTTGCCAGCATAAATGGCCTGTCTGCAGTCTCTCAGCCCCACACTATCCAAAAGTCTCCCCACTGTGGCCCTGCTCCATGTAATGCATTTTCTGTGACTAACAGCCCCCATTTCTCAATTTACCATGCTCCCATGTCCTGGGGGTAGAGGGTTATCTCTTCCCCTGGCTAAGAATCTAGTTTGGTGAGCCCAGGAGCTCAGGCAGGGAGGTAGCAAGATCCAGAGAGGCCATCACTGTACATCCGATCCTATACCATTCCCCAGTTACTACAGCCTACTGTTCCTTGTAACAACCTTGCTGAAAGAGGGGCACACAGATGTCAAATCATTTTGTGCGGGTTGTCCTTTTTTGCCTTTCATCATGAACATGTCTCATCTAACCACTGACCATGAGCTAGGCATTAAATGGAGCAAGGCTGAGGCTGTGATGAAGTCATCAGGAACTGATCGTGGGATATGTGTTCACTTATTTGAAAGGCCTCTGAACATTGTCTAGTATTGATATATAACCAAATGCATAATAGGGAAACACTAATTTTGTCATGATTTAAGAACTTGAATCTTATGACCCCGAGTCTTGACATTCTTTCAGATTATCATTTAAAGATATACTTTTGCTGGTTAAAAAAATATGCGGAAAAAAAAATTCTTTCAAGTGGTTAGATATCTTGCTCTGTGTGCCTACATTATGGGTAGCTGTTTTTGAGGTTTGTGATGAACTTCAAGTACAACTGCAGGCACATCTGGCCTCCCCTGTTATACAGAACATGTGTTTGACAGCATGTGATAGTGGAAAGTTTCTTCATCATGAAGAGAAATACAAACCCACACCTGTTTGCTTTACACTGATTACAAGCTGACCTGACATGAGGGTAAGGCAATAAGAAACCTCATTGGTTTATTTAACTGCGTGGTACTCAAACTCCTCTGCATTATCTGCGGTAAACTTCTTTTTGGCAGTCCGGGTACACACTACGAGGTATGGCCAAAGCTGATGTTCATCTGGGCTAACACACACAAAATGTACTGGCTGTGATTTTAGAGGGTGACACCCCTGGCCCTGTTGAGCCAGTTGTCTCTCTTTATGTGTTCCTGAGGAGCCAGTCCTGGAAGTGGCTGCAGAGCAGTGTGGTACTTCAGTGTCCATGGACACCCACCAATGAGACACACTGAACAGCTAGAACTGCGACTTGCTCAATCTGACTCAAACCCATACTTCAGCCCATGACTGTGCTTGTAATCTGACTTCTGAACATGTTTGGGTTTTATTTCGGCTGCCCTTGACACAGCCTGGCTCACAGATGGCTCATGGAGAGATGTAGTAGGGCCTGTCTTTGATCTATCCATAAACCAGAGGTAGAGGGGTCTGTTTTTTGGTGGGACAAGGGACTAGCACGGTCCTGGACCTGTTGCACCACTTTGGGCACTTCAGGGGTTTGGGGAACCTTGTTCTTCACGAGTGGGATTGGTTTTCAGAAGCCTGTTATCCAATAAAAACACTGGGACATCTTCCATTCCACACAGCCTCAAATCTGGACTGCTATAAGCTGGTGTGTGTGTGTGTGTGTGTGTGTGTGTGTGTGCGTGTGTGTGTGTGTGTGTGTGTGTGTGCGCGTGTGTGTGTTTTTTGTTTTTTTTTTAATAGAAATCTGTCTGGCAAATAAAAGCCTGGCAGTCTAACCGCTGAGACTAATGTCATTTTAGTTCAACTTTAGGATGAATTCATTGGGAATGACTCAGTGTTGGCTGTGACTAACACTGCAGAATACTTAGCTCTGAGCACTTGCTTTTCTGATACCCTCCTGAAGTGCAGTGTTTTTTATTGTATGTGGTGGGTCTGTGTTACTGTTTAGGTGGTTGAGCTTTAAGTTGGTTGTACTGCACTTAATTTGTATACTGCACATTAACTTAAATTTTCCCAGTCTGCGAAATGCCCAATGTGTTGCAGTCATCTGCTGAAGAGAGCAGGGCGCCTCATTAACGCCCTCAAATCACAGCAAAAAGGTGCTGCGTCCCCCAACTTCACCTGCATTTCCACTCCAGTCTGCTTCTTTGTGTGTGTGTGTGTGTGCTACTGTATTATCCTCTGATCACCCACATTTCAAAGTGGAGGTGCTGGCACAGACTGGGGGTGTGAGTTTTAAACCATTATGCATCTGCTAGCTGTGCCATTAGGGGTGAGGTGAGGTGTGAAGGAAGAAATGGGGGGGGGGGGGGGGTCTCCAGATATAAGTGAGAGTAATGCCTGACTGAAGATGCATTGCAAAACTAATTGCATGCATGTTTCTATCAGTGTAGTCATTAGGTTTTGTCTCATTATATATTTGTGTTGCAGATACAGAAAAACTTACACAACAAAAAGAATTCAAGCTGCTCGCTTAGTTCATTTAATTTTTTTTGTTCATTTCTGTATGAATGCTCTTCACTCTAGAACATTGCTACCACCCCCAAAAAATCTGTTTATGTCTTATATACTCAGTGTTTGTATATGGAAAATGTTTAGTACAATCCAGTCTGAGATAAAATACTTTGGCACTCTGGCACTCATTTTGCAAATATGAAGACTAAGCATAGCATGCAATTTTGCAGCTTCTCTTTGCCAAAAATAAATAGTTTTCTTCTGAACTCTGAAATGATTATCATTTGAAAGTAATAAAATATAACAAAACATTAATAGAAAGTGGGTACAGTTAATTGCATTTTTTCCTGACTGCTGCAACTACCTCAGGGTAACAAATCAATGCATTGCTAGAGAAACTATTTTTTTATAGCCTAGCAAATTATTTAGCTGCTGAAATCATACCAGTAATGAGCTCATGACGATGGAATTGATTTCTGTTGGGATGCTTGTGGATGTGTCAGTGGAATCTCTGGGGTGGGAAACATGAAGTTGGGATTGGCAGTGAAGGTGGTGTGGGAGGCTCTATAGACTTCCAGACCTTTCAGAAGACACAGCTCATCCTGACTGTAAATTTTATCATTACCATTAGCATGAGCCCATTAAATCTTGCCAAAGCAAGATTCTATCATTAGATTAATGTTAGATGAGACAAATTTGGTTGAATGGTCGTTCCACAAATTATTCTAACAAACCTTGGTAATAGCCTCTTTGCTAGTACTCTGTGGCCCTCTTGTGGACATACATTGGCACAACAGTACTTGTTGACACAGTGGCTAACTTCCATTTAATCCTAATTAAATGCATATTTTAACGAGTAGATATTTTAAATTCAAATATTCAGTTTGTGATATGACTGTCACCTGGACCGAAACTTTCAGACTAGTCAAACCTTGACTAACAACCGAAGACAGAGCTGCAATAATGTTTTTTGTCTGGAGCTTTGCTAACCAAGAAATGCCAGTAAACCATTCTGAGCTTTTCATCATTTCTGTATTCTCTGATCCTAAAGTAAATCCTAGAGTAATGTTTGGTCTGAAGGAGATATTAAAGCTGTCCTGACTCCTGTGGGATGTTCATTCCATCAGTGGGGGACCAGTACAGATGGGCATTCAGTCTGAAAGGAGCAGGTCTTCTTGTATTTTATTCATAGCCACAACAGTGCTTCCTTCACCCCAGAACACCAACCCTACCTAATTATTTACCACATAGTCCTCCCCTATTACCTCACCCTGACCCTCCCCTCTATTTATAGCAGAACAAAGTCCACCAGATATACAAGCCAAGAGATATCCCATAGTCGCCACTCAGGTGACAGCTCTGGTGACCCATCTCTATATCAAAGGAGTCATTTGGATGGAGACAAGTGCCTTGCACCAGTGATGTTTCTCACACCCACATATCTGCAATCCAGTGGTACTCTTCCTCCAGCTCCTGGTATTGTGGCTCCAAGTATAAAATACAACTAATTTAGAAGCAAAGCATTTTTGAATTTGTTAGTCTTCTACCAAAAAAGATTCATAAGGCTAATGATGCATATAACATGAATGCCATAGAAAATCTGTCCCTATTAGTTCATTAATGATAGATTAATCAGAACTATAATGAAATTATACTGACATACAATCCTTCTGGACATTTTAAACACTACACTTTGTTAGTGGCACTACGAAAGTGCTATATGAGTGTTTATAACACTGTCTACCATAAAAAATAATGTCAGCTTGCTGCTATACTTTTGAGGTACTATGGATTTTTCAATCTATGTTGAAGGCTTTTGTTGTCAATGCTATATTTGTTTCAAGCAGTATATATATTATAATAAACATCATGCCATCCTGCAATAAATGGATACCATGTCACCTTATAGTTTACTGAGGAGTTGAATCTCACTGCTATTGCACTAATTGAGCAAGTCAGAATCCTCAGGCAGAGGGGGAAAGAACCATGAAACAGTCGAGACTCTATTAAGGGTAAAGCTTTTCCAGGCAGGATAATTAATTTTTTCTAAAACCCAACAGTGGTTAGGTGCAACAGACACAAAACAATTCAGACAGAGGGCTCCATTCTCATACTGACTGGGGCCTGACACCACACCCAGGAAAACAATGGCTACCTGACAATATGAGCTGCCTGTACCTGTACCAGGACACCCTGTGAAGTGCACTTGACATGAGGTTTACTAGCTAGTGTCAAATGCAATATCCAAGGTTAGTTTAAATATGCACATAAATATGCAAGTGTGCACATAAATTCAATATACATTTTGGTGAACATGCAAGCAGTGTTCATGTTTTTCTTTTTTTTTAAAAGGACAAATTAATCGCAGAAGCAAACTGAGAAGGTACCACCGATCCAGCCTACTCTGCTCCAGAGACACGGCGAAATCAAATCATACCTGACTCCCATGCATCACTGGGTGAATTCCTGTTTGTGAGACCTGACAGGAACAGCAAGCTATGATGTAACAGAGCCGTAGGTATACAGCAATGCAGGCCACAAAGTGAGAGGGTGGGTTGTGATAGAGGCCCGGGGACGGCTTTAATGACTAGCTGGAGAACGGCAGCATAATGCCAGGGAGCCGTCACTGAGAACTGCGCAGATAGCAGGTGGCCAGCACTCTTCCTCATGTCACATCTCCCACAGTGTTACTGTTCAAACCAGCAATTACAATGTGAAGCTGCACAGCAAGTGAAGGAACCCTGGTGTGATGCACATCAGACCAATTAAGACTTCTCTGAATATCTGGATCAGCACTTTTTTTTTTAAACTTTATTTTTACTATGCTGTGATGGCCTCGCTGACCACAAGTGCAGACCTGTCTTGGGTATGCTCTAATGAAGGTCAAGTCAGTTTCATTTTTGAAATAAAAAACATTGCTTGGACAAGTTATTGGAAAGAACACCTGTCAATACATACTGTGCCGTAGCATGCATTACACTGCTTGCCTTTGTTCACTGTAATTTTTTTGTTTACTGTATTTGATTTCTTGCAATAGGTATCATATTTACACAGCCATGATATTATAGTTCAGAAAATATAAGGATAGTGTAATTTTGGCAATCACAGCGGGCCACAAATCAGGTAGGCCTATTTCCTGTAACAAAATTGATGTGTTGACTGACAAATATTTACCTCTTTATCTCAAAGCACAGAAAGAATTAGATGGGTCAGGCTCAGAAATTGGATGAGCAGTCTTTCAAAGAAATGTATGACATACAGTGAGCCCAGTCTTCTGCTTGATGGAGACAGTTACAGGAAAGCAGGTCCATGTTATAATGGCTACTCATGTTGCACTCGGAATAAATACCTGACCTCAACATAATTACATTTTCCACCTGTAAAAGTCAAAGACAAAAAATTGCTGCTTCCCAGGTAACAACTGGGAGAAAAAAAAAAAAATTCTGAGCTTTTCAATGAAGCATTTTGGTAGAATGAGACAGTTACTGAAGGTGGTCCTGAATTTCGTCAAAGTACTGAAGAGCCTGCTGTTCATGCTACAGTTTAAAGTGCATTTTTGTCTTTTGGCAATGTTCAGTAATTACTTCTAATGTATCAGGTGACATCCCAATAATAGAACCAGCAGGTTCATATTTTTAATTTTGTTCACTTACCGCTTCGTAAAACGTTCTTGTGTTTGGTCTCAATCTGGGCCTAGGTTCTACTGACACCTGTCATGTGAAATCAGTTAAGAATGAAGGATGCACTCTGGCTTTTTAAAAACAACTGGGTGCACACAGTTAGCCTGGTGGTCACCCCGGGAAGCAGCAGCAGATGGGCAAACTATCAGGATATCAGTACTTCAGCCCCTGAGCTGTTATTTTGGTGTTTCTCCCTGTCTGTCAGTGTTGTCCATGTGCTTTTGTTTACAGTTCCCATGTGTTCCGGCCCTGCCCCGTTCTCCGCCCTGTCCCCACCCACCTGATTTCTGATCGCCTCCACCTGTCTGCCTGCCCACCTGCATCCCATCTCCTTGTCAGCCCAGTCCTTTACCCTGCTTGTCTCTGTCTTGTTGCCAGTTCGCCTCAGAGTTTCTCTGTTGCGTACCCGCTGGATTACTTGTGTTGTTGATGCCATGCTAACTTCTGCCTGAAATCCAACTTCGTCCCTGCCCGCCGTCCTGCCTTGGTTGCCTGTTCTGCTTGATAACCTGGTTTATCAATTTTATAAAATTTATAAAATTATTCCATATCACAATTTCCAGAACACTGAGCTCTAAATCTGAAATCTGAATCACAAATTGGTGTTTTGGCAAAACGTGTACCTGCTGTCAGTATTTGAGAAAGCAGTAAAGTCAGGTTGCTAATAATCTCAAAGCAGCTTTTATTTATTTATTTGACTGTTAATATATGCAAAAAAAAAGAAAAAATCTGTCAGAGAAATATGCCTAAAAGTTTTAATCTGGTGACAGACTTTGTGCTGAGAGACTGGTGACATCCTCTCCGGGTCACTGAGATAGGAGCACACTCTGACACATCAGGAGGAAATTACATTCTGCGGTTTCCTTGTCTTAAGAGTGCACTGTGTCTATAAGTCATTCTTCACTGGTTTCTCCATTTGCCTCTGCTGCACTGTGATTGCAGGGAAATACGTGGCATGCATACCAAGCTAGCAACACAAACTCTTCCACTTTATAGCATTTGCAAATATTCAGATAAACCACAGTTGTGGATATTTGCTCCCTTGTGTGGCAGTTAGATTAAGTTGTAAATCATTAATAAGCAGGAAATGAGGCTGAATGCATTTGGGGGAGAGACACTGACTGTGCATGAACAACCTCTTAAAAGTTTAGTGGGTCTGAAGTACTGTCAGCTTCTTATAACTGCATATTGGGTAATTTAATGGTGCATTTCATTGCGGTCCTTGGTAACAGGAAGTGTACAGTCAGCACCTCTTACTGTTATTTAACAGTTATTTTATTTCTGGGACAAAAAAAAACCCATACAACATACACATGTGTCCCAAATGTAGACATACCATCCAGTTTGCCTTCTGATATGTCTATCTTGGAAAGCACACAGACATAGCACCCCTAGTACATTTTTATTTTTATTTTTATTGAATAGATATGACTATTCTAACACCTGTTGTGCTTAGCAAATGACACACTTGTAATGGCTTATTAAGTATACCAACTTTTTATTGCAAACATTATGCTACATATTAAGCCACCAGCTCCAGTTGTTTTTGGGATGATGGTGATAATTATCGTAGAAAACTTTAATTTCAAGCTCCACTTAGCCCTGCGTATTAAATTATAACTGTGGGGTTAATGTCTGATGTTTGTTAGAGGACAGTCACAACTGCCTTACGTCCACATCTAGTATTACAAACTCTGGGTTAGCTGTGTGGCCATGGTTCACAAATGTTAACCCAGAGCTGTGTTGCAGCTGGTGAGGATTAAAATAAATCCTATACTTGCTGTCCTTCGAGTTAAGTTAATATTTTTGGAAGTGTTATGAATTTTTTTTTTTTTTTGCATAGTATGAGGGGCAGGATAGTATTTGTTCCCTTTTAGGGGAAGCTGGACAACCAAGGAGTGTCAGAGAACGATAGTAATGGACAGTAACTGTCCTGCAGGTTTCCCAGTTCTTTTGACATTTCCAGCACACTCAGGAATGGGTCATAAGACACAACATGGATATGTCACAAAGCAAAACTGTCCGTAATCATACAGAGAACCAACAACCATTATGGGCTATTTTATGCATGCACAAGTTTATAGACACAGTCACTTGAAATGAGGATGTGTAATTGTCAAATATTTATTGCTGCATGAGAACATTGGCTTGTACTTCCTACACCCAAGTCAGTTCTACTTTTCCTCAAGCCCTCATCAAATGGAGAAAAACTAACTGAGTTGGCAGAAACAACTTCCTTGAATGACAGTGTGAGTATCCAGTACCTCCAGGAGCACCGCTTCAGGAGGTCTAACTGGGGCTAAAAGCTCCTGTATCTGAGTGCTTGAACATGTCAAGTGTGATCAACTGTGAGTGCAATACCAGTCACCTGGGAGTTAAATCCACCTGACCTCAGCAGGTCTGACCTCATCTTATCCACATATTTGCTTAATCAGACTAAATTTGACTATGGATTCGGCTAGGTGACAGTGTGTGGTTTTACAGAGGACAATGTCCCCTGGTCTGGAGTGTGGACACATTAAGGGCATGCAGCATTGTGAGGGTTGTGTCCCCCTGCTCCATGCCAGCTTTGCACGAGCTGAGTCTGCTTCAGCAGAGACAGGTAGGCATCAAACATGTTCTTCACATTCTTTTCCTGCTCCTTGAAGCAGCTAATGAGTGCTAGAGACACCATCCTGTTAAACTCAGGCAGCATCTCGGGCCACATGCTGACCACCACGCCCAGGTACTTCCCGCATCTCACTTTCCAGCTCATGTCATCATCGTCACTTAACTCATCGTCACTTCCTGCACCAGCGGGGTTGGGGGAGAGCAGGCATGTGGGGGGTGGGAGTGCAAGCACATTCACCTCAGACCACGGCTCTGCACAGGACCTGGCTGCCTGGCCAATGAGGGACACTGGCTTCGCAGAATCCCCTATGAATCGCTTTCTCAATAGGGGGGCTGGGGCTCTCTCACTAAATCCGCTGGATTCTGGATGTCCCGTAAGGGATGAATCATGCAAAAAGCCTGCAGCTATTGCAATGCCCCTCACACCCAGAAACAAGACCGGCTGCCCATATTCCATACCCTTCTTGTCCATGCACATACAGTAGCTTCAGCACTGCCGGCGTCTGCTGCTGAAATGTTAAGTTTGGCTGCTTGTGTGGCTCCGACCGAGAGACAAACTCATCACGCACTGAGTCTTGTCACACCACAGCCACCCTGGGGGAGTGTACAAGCCAGGCTACAGCTGGCAGGATGAATTATTGAAAGGAACAGTAGATATCAAAAGTGATATGAATATGATTTATAGATGAAACTAACACTGCCAGCCTCCTGTCCAGGAAGACAGAATAACAGACTCTTTAAAGCCTTAAAGTAATACTGAGTGTGGGATATGCAGATGTTTCAGAGCATTCTGGACTACAAGTGGGGTTCACTGTTAAAAGCTGAACACTCCATAGAATCATTACATGGACACAAACTACGAGTCATAATGGTTCATTCAGGAGACAACCTTTACATGGAGCAAACCTATGAGAAAGGAACATGCTGTATTAATTTCCCCAGCTCTGAGTCATTGGAATTATTTTGCAGCAAATGAATCAAAGGATATCCAGCAAAGAAAACTAAGAACAAGGAAGACACCATTCAAGATTAACTGTCAAACAGTTAAAGCCTAACCCAAGTAATAATACTTGCCACTTCTTTGTACATACATCGACAAGATGCTTTAATAAATATAAAGACAACCGGACAGCTTACAATTTCACATTGAGCAAAAGCAGCTGTGACACACTTTAATGTGACACACATCACAGACTGAGAAGGGAGCCATATTTAACAAGCCTCACACCAGAAAAAGAACAGCAGGCCACTTCCTCCCTGTTTAAACTCTGTTTCACATTCACAGCATGGTGCACAGAAAAAAAAAAACACAAACTCCCAGCCTCTTTCACCGGCTGTGACAGGAGACTAATACCCCATATCAATGACACATCGTGCTTCTTTAGCCTCAGCAGATACCCGCTTCATAGCACTATTGCCATAGTGTTATTCTGTGCAATAGCAGCAGACCAGTGGTTTGACACAAATCCATTTCCTGTTGACTAGAATGTGTTTTAATGAGATATGCTGCTGGTGACAGTCATGGCACAGCACTGAAAGCCAGGATGTAAAGCTCTCAAAAAGGACTTCTTTCAAGGAAAGATAACAGCAAAAAGGAAAAAAAACAAATCAAAATTAGTACTCCTTTCATACGCTCCTTTCATGCACTGATAAGCCACTGCAAGCTGAATTCAAGTGAGTTGAGGTTTGTTAATGAGTGACACTCATGAGGTGTGGCAAGCTGAATAAAGTGAACTGAACTGGGGCCAGATGAATACTGCTGCCTGTCAGGATCTCCATACTTTGATAGTCGACTTCTATACCTTCAGCATCCATTACATTCTCATCCTGGTCTTCATCATGAAAGTCAAAGTTGGGGTCATAGGTCAAGTACTTGAGGCAGAGGCTGATAATGGATGGGACGTGGGGATAGATGTATTTTGGACATAAAGTCTTTGCTAAGTTCAAGTTTCAAAGCACCCTGCCACCCTCTTTTCATAATTTTAAAAATGGACGCCTGCAAGGAAGCTTACAAATTTTTCCTAATTTTGCTTTCCATGCTCGTCTTTGAAGGCAGCAGCCAGATAATCTTCTGACAGTATTATTCTCTTACATCTCCCTGAAGCTCCAGCAGGAGCATGTTTTGATCAAATGACTAAATATACAAACATAATGAGAGATATTAAAAATGAACCCTGCGGGACACAGGAAGGCTCGCAGCCCAAAGAAGCACCAGCAGGAGATGAAGGAGCACAGAGACAGTGAAAGAATCCCACACACAGTTCCTAAATATAATAATATTCAGCTAGTGAAGCCAATGCAAAATCATACTGCAGGTCACCATTCCTTCTCTCCCCTGTCATTATCCCCTTTCTAAGCTGCAGTATGTTCTTTTGGGTCCCTCCAGGCCATATGTACAAGTGGCCATGCTTGTGTCTCATATTTTGCTAAAAGTGTCGAAAATTTAAGCCATTATTACGTGCCAAGAGATCCTATTACTATGTTTTTATCTTTGTTTGGGCTAGAGGTTGCCCTGAAGGTCTTTGGCCAAAACATGTTAAATTAAATTGAAAAATGAAATTGGAAAATCAGTCAAACCCTGGACCCATTTTAACTCATTGTGTGTGGAAACTCCATTGACTCGATGTGTTGTCCCATCCTTTGAGCGTTGTACATCTCATCAGCGCTTAGCACTTCAAACTGAGCGTTCCCTCACCAATCACTGATCTGTGATCTGAAGGGACAGAGGGAGCAACTGGGGACACAGTCCTCGTGTCTTCTGTTTGGATCCGTGCCTGACTGCAGCCCTGCCTAAAAAGAAAAAGAAGCACCTTCTAAAGAAAAACTCAAAGGCTTGGATGCGGTATTCCCGTAACTCATCAATTTTACATTTCGTAACAGTCTGCAGGAACATTGCTTGTGGTACAGCAAAGAATGACAGAATGACAGGTAATATTGACATCTCCAATCCACAGCACACGTTAGTGCAACAGGAATTATTCATTTGTTTAAATAAGTTGGCATGTTCTAGAACAAATAATGTTTCAAGATAAAGGTTTTTCATGGCTCCCGTAACCAACCTAAGAGTGAAAAACAGTGTACCCTTTTAAATTACAATATGCTTAAGAGAAGGTAGGGGTACTCTCCTAAAAATAATTGTTTACCTTATTTAACGTGCATATCTACCTGAGGCTTGAAAGAGTGTTTTATTAAGCCAAAAGTATTTGGAAAGCCTAGGGAATGTGTCAGGCGTACAACAGGATCGTAAAATTAGTGGAGCTTATAAATTAAGCATAATTTACTTTAAACTAAACACTTTGCCCAGGTATCATTTATGCCACCACCAAAAGAGCACGCAGAATGATGGAGAAAACCGGAACACTGCAAACTGCTGTCAGGCAGCACAGGCTAGGACTCAGTCGCAGACCCAAAAACGCGAGGGTTTCCGGGCAGAATAGTGAAAACACACGGCAGAATCAAAAACCAGTACACAGGCAGGGTCAAAACCAGAGAGGCAGTCCGAGGGCAAATCCAGAAACGGGAAAGTCAGAACGGGCAGGGTAGGAAAACAGGCGGGCACGATCAGGCGAACAAAGCAAAGCGGCAGGCAAAAAACGGAATCAAAAACAGGCAGGTCGAATATCGGAAAAACAGCGAACAATGATAACGGCAGGGACGAAACAGGTAGAAAACTACTGCTACGAACTAGCAAAGACTGCACAGCAAGCAGGGCATATAAAGGGACAGACCGACGAGGGGATGAGATGCAGGTGCGCAGGTAATCAGGCGGAGACAGGGCGGAGAGAAGGGCAGGGCAGAAACACAAGGGAAAAAAAGAAAAAAAAACCAAAAGCACAGGGCTAGGAGGCGGGAGCACTGACAACTGCATTAGCCATAGAATTATTATATAAATTTGTAGTTTAGACTGAGGTTGAAGTTAACAGCAATTTGTCCTGCAACTGGGAGAACACTATATAAAAGCTATTCAAATACAGTCAGAACTAGGGAGGGGAGATTCATTTGATTATTACTTGAGTCAGTTGTATACATGTCTAGCTGATACTAAAACCTACAGACCATGTGGTTCTCCCGTAATAATTTGCTAAAAGTAATTCTACCCTTAACAGAATTAAGACAGGAGGCATAAGACGGTACACCACTGGTAAGGCCTTTAAGGCCTCATCAGCAGTAGACCAGCAGCTTTCCAAACTCAGTTCCTATAGGACATGGCCCTACAGTCTATCAGTTATCAGCCAGACTCACCCTTCCTTGTTTATACCGTCTGAGAGATGGACTACCCTGGGTGAGTGAAGCTCCTCACCAATGCGCCAGCCTGTCAGCTGATGGCCGACACGCACTGGACGCAGGTGCGGGTGGGGGACTTGCAGCCATCCCCAGACTGCTTGGAGAGCAGGTGCTCCATGAGGTCCACAAACTCCAGGTTGCTGCAGCTCGTGACCAGGCGGCCCTCCTTCTCACAGCCAGCCCTGGGCCGGTCATATGGGGCAACAGCCAGTTAAGGACAAAGGGGTGGAAGTTCACCAGCACGCCATCCTGTCTGTGGGGAGGTGGGGATTGGTCAACAGCAGCATGGCATTTAGAGGAGATCCAGCTGAAATTACACAGTACTGAAAGAAGCAATGGCATTAGCTGCACAGTAGTAAGATGATATGGGACCACAGATACAGTACTGCGGGGGAAAACAGTCATGTAAATGTAATAAGAGACCAGTGACCAATGTAATAAGACCAATGATTGATCTAAGCCTACAAAATTACTTTGGGTTAAGTACCCTGCTGCAACATCTCAGCATCTGAGTGGCACTTTCTGACTGCTGTTCTGGGACACCGGGACTGTTTGCATACTTTTGACCCACTTACAGCTGGACACTGAGGGGAAGTCCTCAAATCGCCATCTGAGGGCAGTTGCTAGAGATATCCTGAAGCTGCTCCTTATCCAAGAGCATGTAGGTGCACAGCATGTCCACCAAGGTCTCCACCCGGTACCCCATCACTTTGCTGACAAGCTGTCCCAAACTGGGAAAGCAAAATGAACAAAAAAATGCATTCATCACTACACCATTCACTACATCATTACACAGCTGACTCAAATATGCGGGCAGATGTAAAGGCAAATGAATTTGAGACATAACAGCACAGTCTGTGCATTTCCAAGCTGCCATCATAATCCTCAGCAAATCAGACAGTTAGGAACAGTATTGTGGCAGTTAACATGTGCCCTTGACTGCCCCAAGATCTGACTGCACAAGCAGAAGAATGAGGAGAGGTTGCTGGAAATGAATTTCATCCTGTAGCCAAACCAGCTTACTGATTTCCTAAAACGAACAAAAGTACATCACATTCCCCATCATGCATGTGGATAACAGCCTCCAGTCGTAGTGGGCCACAATACAGCACATTTGCAAGATATCTTCAAAACACTAATTGGGAAGGGAAGCTAAATTGCTTCAAGAAAACACATAAACATAATGATTGCAGTCTGCTTCCAATACGCTGAGCAACATGGTTAGCATCAGTTTATTCAGACCAGGTGGGACACAACTGAAATACTCTTATCCTTAAAATATTCCAATCAATGACTCAATCTAAATAACTCTCTGCTGTAAGACATAGCTTAGTGGGGAATATGAAAATTAGGAGAATGTTCTATTGACAGGTGTCTTGTATTTTATTGATCACGTAATCTCTTAAAGGGCACTTTGTGAAGGATTCTGAGGGCAATATCGATGAGATGTCAGGTTGGTTAGTCAGGTAGTCAATCCAATGTATTGACTAAGCCTCCCACCCTTTGGTGAAATCTTAAAAAGAAATGTGTGAACGTTTCAAACTTGCAAGCACAAAGAAAAATGACGGAAGGAACTGAAGTTATAGAAAATTCAACACAATAAACACTGGCTTTTACCTATGCGACCACATGCTGTAAGTACCCTCAGTGGACAGCTGACTTCAGCAAAGGATTGATAGGAACTGATGTGCACAGACACAGACACACGCATGAAAAGTCAGACATTATGCCACCAGGAAGAGAGCTTTGGGAGTCATCGCTGGGAGTCGAGTTTGCCCAAGTCAGGTGTCACTAAGCTCCTATCATTTGACAGCCTGGGTCTGCACCTCCCTGTTCTTACTGTCATTGTCCAGCTTGATGGAGTCCTGTAGCTCTGACAGCAGGTCATTGGTGGCCATGAACATGCTGGAGGAGGAGGAGCTTATTAATGCATTACAGGAGGGTTTCATCAGTTCTCCATCTCAGCATGTCTCTACCATTATCCATGAATGGGCTGCTTATCTATATGGCATATATATTTTGGCAGAGTGGCATAGTGGCGGGGAAAAGGTTTTGTCATCTAATGCTTACTAGGTTCATTCACCAGGTGGGGCATTGCTGTTGTACCCCTGAGCACCTCAACTGCTTCAGTATACATCTGGTTATATAGATAGACAACGTGTGTCAATTAAAATCAGCATGCTGCACCAGTTTTTGGAAGTCATGCTGGATAAGGGCACTTGCTAATAAAATATGCAGTATAATATTTCATTATTACATTATCTCTAATTTCCCATGAGTGAATGGTGCCTTTCAGGACCTTGGACAGTTAGGTTACTCTACGCAAATCTGCCTCTACTAAAAGACATATGTCACTCAAAATGTTGTTGGCTTTTTCCTGTGACCCCTGAATACCCAAAGGGGACAATTTTCACATGTCCAAAATATACTTGAATCGAGCAGAAAAGCTAAAAATAGTCACCCAATAATGGGTGGTGGTGCGGGGGGTGGGGGGGGGGGGGGTGGTGAAAGCTGAAACCCTCTAGTTTTCTAGGAACAAGTGAGCTTGACATCAGCTTTACTCTCTCCGGAATGTTGCTGGCTTTCACCTCTGGCCTGAGGAGCCACAAATGCACACTAGATTTCACCAGATGTCATTTTCACAAACGGATTAGATATGTGGTAGGAGGCACTCATGTTTGCAGCTAGGAGGAACAGCTTCTGTAGCTAGCTAGCTTCTAGCCTCAGTGTACAATTCATTCAGCATTTTTCCCTCCCTTTACTCTTTCTCTCTTTCTCTCTCACTCTCTCTCTGACTTCAGTATCTACAATTTCTTCTGTTTAAAGCAATGCATTGATCAGGAGCGGAATCGCCAGTGAGCGAAGTTGAGCATCATCACTTGCTAGGTAGCTAGCTGGCTAGCCAGATGTGTTTGAATGGAGATGTCACTCATCTTTTCAAGGGATGAAGGCTAAAAACAGGACCAAAGATATTGGACTCTACATTTTTGCTTTACCAGAAGCTCTGGACATTAAAGACAATAGCATTACTGTCCCGCAGCACGTACCATCACCAGAATATATGCCATTTCCATTCTAAGGATACATGTTTTGATATATTGTATTGTAAAAATAATAAAAATACTCATATTCTACATTTGACCACATATGTCTTGCCTATAAGAGTAGTTTATGTTAATGACAACCGCATTCATTTGTTCCTCATAGACGTTTGAGCTGGAGCTGCAACAAGCTCCATATATGTTGTGAGACTACAGTAAGATACAAGTCATTATGCGTGACCTTTGCATGACTTTTTCCTGAAGGAGAAGCAAGGATCCTTGAGAGGCTGTGAAGACACAGAGTGATAGGGTGGAACTGGTCATATTTTTATGTCTCTGTCATCTGCATTGGCTGGCTGTTACCAGCTCTTAATTAAAATTCCACTCACAGGTTTTGTATGCTTTCTACATGCAACTTTAAGATCAAGTCTTTCCCACTTTGATGCTCCACATTCTGTCATACCACCACAACACAAGCGCAAGGTCAGACGTGATTTTAATTTGCAATTAAGCAGTGCTGAGAGTTTAATGTGTAGTTAACATGCTCTGGGAAATTAGGCAGTTGCTCTTGGAATTATTTGGATTTGTTTTGTGGTAGTGTTAGTCCTGCTGTCCTGTCAAAAGCAAACAGTTCAACAAAATAAACTTAGATATATTGTACCAAGTTTACTCTACCTGTCCCAATCCTAATATAATAGTAATTCAAACTTTGTTTACTGATTAGTCATTAATATTAGCTCCATGGAATTTCCACTTTAAAGAGAGGGCAGAGAAATTTGGGAGGTGGGAAATTGTCCAAAATTCTGACACTCTCCTGAAGAGCTGTTTTGAACATGAAGTACCAGCAGCAGATTTTCTATCCTAAAGCCCTTTGGGTCTCACAGGAAGTTGCTACTAGCAACATACTTTCCTTACACCCCACCCAACCTCCAGTGTCCTCCCCATTCAACAAATATGTTCACTCCCAATGGCTGTACAAGTAATTAATTTTCCTTATTCTTTGTCTTATTCTTTGATGTAGCAGTCAGGTTTACAGGTAGAAGATATCGATGACTAGCTGGCCGATTCTCTCTAACAGCTCATAGTGCACAAACCAGACTGTGTGAACATGTAACTACATCAACCTGTCTAATCACTACTCTGCACCATTGTATAATGGATTAACAAGGAGTTACTGCTATGAGATTCATTTTACAGCCTATTTCTCAAAAAAGCACACAGATTGAAAGTATCAAAGTGACTGGTTAGCTAGCTACTTAATGTTAAAACTCTTAATATTGTTTAATGTAGTTGAGTGTGAAAGCCTGATTTCCATCAGCTGTAGATGCAAAAATAGGATGCAGTGGAATTGACAGCAATTGTGACTCCTGACCTTCAGCATTGCTCCAAGCAAAACAGGCTGTAAATTGCCTTTTTTGGTTTTATCTATACACTTATAGCAATGTTCAGATTACTTACACAAATCACTGTATCATTCTATCGCATGATAGCTAGCCTGGTGTTTTTGTCTGTTCTCTTTTTACCAATGAGGGGAACCTAAAATGAAGTATTAGTCATTCAAGAAATCATTTGAATGCATTGTCATTAATCTGTCATGTGTAAATGTAAAAATGCTACCTTGGGTGGTTCTAAAAGCAAAGAACATCCAAGAAAATTGTTGTCAGGTGTTTTCACTGTTTCTTTCAATAAGGTTATTGGTTTGAATTGCATATATGAATATGCACAGCTATAGATACATATAATATGTATCCTTGAAGTGTGTACTATCAGATTATTAATCCTCCCTCTCCTCTCCACTTCTGCCACTTTGCCTGTATTCTGCCCCTCTTAATTGGTATTGTTACTAACACTATCTCTCCTCCTGAGACCTGAAACTTTGAAAGCTTTTTATCTTGATGTTATAGCCATTTTTCTAAAGTGGTACATTAAATCTGAACAGGGCAAATAAGGTACATTGCACCACAGGGATGTGTCCTATTGTTAGGAGGTGTGGTGTTACTATTATTATTACTACAAAAAATCACAAAATGGCCCCAAGTTCTGAAATTACCCAACTCAGCTGTTGTAAAAATAGCTTGTGGGTGGACACAAATAAATGTGATCAGACTAATGCTGACATGGCAAAGAACAGAAAAATAAATAGCCAAAAAGGTCCCCTGACAGGAGCACAAGGAAGAAACCACAAAGGGCATCTCTGGTAATTGACCTTTCTTGTTAACTATTGATACAGTACTGCAGTTGACCACCAGGTGTCAGAAGAGAGCCTTAAACGCCAACTATCCCTGCAGCGTTGTGGAGCCGGTCACCGAAATAAATTGTGAATTAATTACAGAGGTTTACCTAATCCTTTCTCTGGCAATCATGCACATGATGTCCCAATTATGTTGTCTCGTGGAGGTAGCGGTGTGTTAAAAGATGTGAAACATGCCTGCAGCACTCAAATAACATCCTCCTTCTGTAGGCACGATGATACAAATTCTCTAGTTCAGAGAGAGGGGACTGAAACAATACTGGACTTCCTTATGATTAAAAGGTTATGAGGAAAATAACCCCTTTATCTTGTCAGTTTTCAAAAATGAAGGGCCAAATGTTGTTACCAGAGAGCAGGAATATATTACTGATTTACAGAATATACCTGATTTAAGTAGAGGGTGTTTGACGGGGAATTTTTTTGCAATGGCATTATGTTGTCACTCTAGTTCTGCATAATTCATTTTTTATGGTGCAGGCAAAATAAGTAAATACCCTGGAGGTGATGGTATGGTGGAGCTCCTCAAGAACAAAGGAGAAGAACAGCCAGGTTTGACTGCACCACCAGCAAAGGAGAAGAAGCTCATTCAGCTTGACATCCTCTGGGGTCCTGATCAGTTTTCAAGCTCTAATATGGTGGTGAGGGGATCCTGAGGTGCCTGTAACAACCTGTTATTCCAGAAGGTTCTATGAACTTCCAGACAGTGGAAAATTGATGCTTGATAGAAAGGTTGATGGAAGGATTGAGGATTACTTTCGAAGAGACTTTACCTTCAGATAATTAGAAAGTGTAAATTACTACATTACATTATATAATTTGTAAAACATGCTGTTTTGTTAATTGTGCTGTTGCTCTGTGCAGTGTGGGTAGTATTACATTTTTTATTTGTTTTGAATGCACTGATTGAGAACGTGGCATCGTTTTGGTGTTTAATTTGAAGGTCACTGTACTTGTATGACCAGATTCAGGTCACTGTGATTGATTGATGAGCATTATTAGAGAGGTGAATCAGCCTGATAAACAAGGTGATAGATTAGAATTGTGTATGAATTGATGGGGAGCCCAGAACAACTCAATAAATTGCTTCATTGGCTTCGGGGATAGGGGTTGTTAGATTGCCCAGAGTTCCTTCATCACACAGCTCTCAGCACACTGACTTGTCAGGCCGGCACATGCTTGGATGACATCAGTGGAGTAGTGCCTATCCTTCACCCACTCCAGTACAGTGGATTGTGGGAGGTGTAGTCTGAAAAACAGCTGTTAGCTGCGTGCAAGTGTACTGGAGTGTATTGCATTTGTCTTGCTTCAGTGCTGTTGCACAAGTGTAGAAGTTTGTGAGATAAGCTTAACATGCAATTGGTGAGTCCAAAAAAATGAGCTAGGCGGGGGCAGAGGAAAGCATAAAAAACTGTATGAAGGCCTGTCAGAAATGTCTAAATTGATGCAGTTTCTTTTATATAGTGAGTGTAGCGCATAGAAGCACATGGTGATTAAAAATGATTCATCAAGGATTTATACTCTTTGTATCATATGCCACACAATATGCAGCTCATTTTCTGTGAGAAGTAATTCCACTAAAGAATTCCAATTACTTGAATCACAGAAGCATTCAGAATCTTAAATCCATCCCTAAAATAACACATCTGAGCACTTGAAACACAGCCAAGGGAATGGATATCACTTCAAAGCATGCAGCAACGCACAGCACAACGTAATCTCTTCATGTGTGCTTGTGGTCGCATGGTAAAACTGTTTGAAGTGGAGGCAAACGACTCTCCTCCTCCAGAATCTGTCTCTTGTTCCATTTCGCTTAGCATGGGGGCGAGTCCCTTCAAGGATCCAGAGTTTAGCTGTGATTAAACACTCAAAAGCAAAGAATTATACAAACAGGTTTGCAGACCAAGCTCTTGCAGGGCATTTGAAGCTTTGGCATCCAGCATGGCTCACTGGGGCCTTCTTTCGGGGAAAAGTGTGCTAAACGCTGACCACCGATTCCGTCCCGCTCTGTTTAATTTATGGCATGAGAATACGCAAGCGCTACAGACGCCCAATGCGGGAGGAGATGCTCATCTGTTCTCTAACGTCGCTAGCATTATTAAAGTGGCAGATGCCGTAAATCCCATGCTGTCAGGGAACACACAGAGTCTCCCCAAGGTAACGCGAGGTACATTATAAGCTGCTGCTCCTCTGTGTCTCTTTGACCTCCATTCCTTTTTACCAGACAGATTTACAATAGTGATTTATCACAGGAAATATGGTTGAATTCTACGGGGGGGGGGGTTGGGGGTCAGGATAAGTAGCCTACCTAGAAGATGCATTCATATTCTGGGATGGTTACTTCTCTTTCGTTTGATTTCGATTTGGTCTGCTACATCATATACTAGATATTCATGGCTCTGCCTCAAGGTATTGCTTACCCATGATAGGATGACCTCTCTGAGTCTTGGCCCAATCAAAAAGGGTACATTTTGCCCTTTCATGCCTTTCATCGCCCTTGCCCCTAGGTGTGTGTGACTGACAGGACAGTAACCAATCAGATGCCATGTGTAAAATAGAGCTGCGGGGTGCACAGGGCACTACAAATTCACACCGCTGTCCTTGATGACCATTGTAAGGGCTACAGACATTTTTTTTGCTGCTGCTGGGAGAAGTTCTTCTAGATGCTGTCATACCTATCACTGCATTGTACTGTGGGCTTCTTAGCGATCACAGTAAGACATTACGCTGTTAATGCATGCCTCCTTCTCCAGTATTGACTTAAAAAATGCCAAACCTGGAGCCCATACACCTTTGGCATCGGATTCTAGCCTATTGCCTTTTGAAATACATCCTGAAATTTAACCAATGTGAATTGGTTCAGTTGTACATTCAAAAAATGGTTAAATGCAACCCATTTTCTGCATTAGAGATAGGATTCTTTATGTACAGTTCCAGACGTGCAAAAAATCGCATATTGTGATTCCTTCAACCACTGAACTCACTGAAAGCAGATCAATTATTTTGTTGAAAAATAAGGCTGCCAAAACCAAAAAAAAAAACAGGCAAAACACAACCAAAGTCTTGCTTTGTGCATGCTTCCCTTCATGTATCTGGGTCATCATTATGGTACTAGATCACATTAATCCCAAATCCAGCCAAATCCAGCCTAAATGATGGGAACTAGAGGGTAGTAGTATGAATGTGCAAATAACCTTGTTCCTTTTTTATACATAATTGCCAAATAGCATAAAAATTCACAGAATAACAAAACATTTAGTAATCATCTATGTATTTCTTTATTTTGAAAGTAGCATATCCATGGGGAATGCAGGAAGTACACAGGTGAGTCACAGGTGATATAGGTGAGACTGGAGTCTGATGAACCACCTCTTTAACACTTTGTATCACCATAGCAGGCTGCAATGATTCTTTCTATGGCACCCTTATATACTTCCAGCAGTTTTTCTTATCTGGAAATGAATATTTTATTGAATTAATGCAGTTTCTGTAATTGATCAAAAAAGATTCTTTTGACTCAATTTACCTCAATCATTTGAGTAAATTGGGCATTTAGATGGGGTAAATTGAATCACCTTGGGTGATATTGCCAATCTGTCCACACTTGTGTAATAACAGAACAAAATGTCCTCATACCATTTCTAGTAAATGTTTTTCTTTCCGCATTTTAAAGTGACCTTTCATCAGTCCTAACATCTGAAAACCACTGAACCAAATAAGACGCTCCCAATACACTTCTCAGACCTTTGTACATTTAGACTTTTTACACTCCTTTTTTCACATTTCAGAAGTATTGAAACTGAAAAATGGTATGGTTCACAAACAACTTTAAACCATTTTAACAGCTTAATAGCAATATTTTTTCTATATCAGTTAGGCATACAGTATATAGAATAACGTAGTACAATGTACATCGCACTTATGACTCCATCTGACCGACGATTTGATTCTTGAAAGAGGTTGATTCTTAAAATTCAATATGATTGGATAAAATTAACATTGCGGCCTGTGTTTTGAACAGCTGCTTTCTCCTATTAAATTGAGAAATGTGCTTGGCTATATTATTCCAACATGGAGTTATAAAATTGATTTGAATGTACAATTTTTTATGCAGTCCTTTATAGAATAAAACATGGCACGTTGATCAATTGAATGTCACATGGGAATTGCTGGTGCTTTGTGGTGTACAAGGTCATGGCATACTATTTAAATACAGATAAACAAAAGAGCAATCTAAGTCACATTCATTTTTTAAGTGTGTCAGTGATAGATGTGGCAATGTTAGCTACAACGGTACAACAGTTCTGTTGGTATTCATTTTCCTTTGTTGTTCAAGATGCTTGTGATGGTTTTTTAAAAATCCTATTGTAGATTATGGATTGCCAAACATCACAGCTGCATCTATCAGTTGTCTTTAATCTCAATTTAGCAATTGTGGTATGCAGAAAGTGATTTTCTTTTTCTTACCATGCTGACCACCATCCAGATACTTAACCACCCAACTTTTTGTTTTTCGGGTGAGCAGAGATGAGAATGTATTCATTCATATATTCATAATAAATGCCTTTTTTTATAGCCTCACGGATAATTTTGAATACCAGAATGGCTCTTATGAGCAGGTTGCTTAACGTTCTGTCCCAGTGTCTTTCACCAGTATATGGTTGATTTCTATACCAGTATTTCTTATTAGCAGAATCCACTGTTTATCTGTTTCATGTCAATATACTGAAAGATGATAAAATAAAGGATATTTTTAACAAATTTAGACTGTTTTGAATACTGGATCAACAGGAAACCTTGCACCAACTTGCTTAGAAAATGAGTCATTTCCTTTATTTATTGAACGATTGCATTTGAAGTATGTTTTGCAGAAGTGCCTGCACCTCGAGAGATAAAGGCTCTGTGTCCTTCAGATTATATCAGATTCCACCTTCCCGTGCAGGGCCCTCAGCTGAGAGCATGTTGTACAGTATCTCTACATCATTTTGCAACACGTTTCAGTTTTAGGTCATCACCATGGAAATGTAAAATATTACTGATGCCCCTCATATTTCTTTAGCTTCTGTCGTACGAACCTCAACTTTCAACAGTGTTAAAGGACATAATATAAAATGGACAGTTACAGGAGTTCAGAAAAAACTGAAAGATTGTAAGGGAGTGCAGTAAAATAAGGTCAATGGATGTATTTTCAAAATTACATTATTTTTCTACATTATTCCAAAGATATATATAAATATTTCATGTCATTTTTCTCATCTCTGTGTCTTCATCCACCACTACGTTAGAGTCTTTATGAACATAACACCAACAGTCCAATGCCTAGCATGTCCACATCCGCTGCTTAATGTCAGCACTGAATCTGCCTGTGTTTCCATTTTGGAATGTACACTCTGAGGCTAGATAAGGCACTTGAATACATTGTTTGTCAACGGCTATGATGCTGTAACCTAAAGACCATAGAAAATGTGCGTGTACACACACATACGTACAGTATCTGCCGTATTCACTTATGGATTGAAGAAAAAATACATAAGACAATTCATAAAAAATTGAAGTGTGAGATTTTAATGTTAAGATCAGGGCAAAATCAGAGAGTCTCATTTAATTCATTTATATAGCTGTAGGTAAATTCAGCCAGTTTTCCTTTGCCCACATTCCCCCCAAATAATTCTTTCAGCTGCTTAAATTCCTATATTTGATATTAATGCATGAGGAGAGTGACAGAGCTAGGCACTTCCTGAGATCACTTGGTTCCTGTAAGGGCCTCACGTCCTCAGTGACCTTAAATATCTCTTGCGAAGAACATACACACGTGACTGCGTTTCAGCCCAAAAGCATCTGCACGGACAGGCGGTTATACAGTGAAACGCCGAGAGACAAAATGACCACACTCAGCGAGAAGGGACTGCTACTGACGCTCCTGCTCAGTGCTGCTTCTGCTGACCTCAGTCCAGGTTCTCAACCTCAGGCATATTCTGAAGATGAGAGATACAAGTTTGCGTCTGTGAGTTCTTCTTTTGTGGACGATGAATACTGTGTGCTCTACAGATCCAGTCCAGAGGGGGACCTGCTGTTGGCAAACACATCCCACCATTTCCAGTCATTTCAGCCATCACTCTCACTGCCTGCAGACCTGAAGGACCGACTCAGGACCTTTTTGCTATCTGTAGAGATCACGCCTCTCAGATGGACTGATTCTGGGGAGTACAGGTGGGAATGCTGGAAGGCAGGAAAATGCTTGCACTTGAGCAATGTCAGCCTGTCAGTTTGTCCCACAGAAGCTGAAGTTAAACACAAATTATTGGGAGGGAGAGTGAAATTACAGTGTCATCATGGGACAGTCAGTCAGGGCAGTAGACTCAGATGGACCTATCAGAGATATTATAACACCAGACGTACTCTCCTCTTGGACACGGATTCACCATTGGCGTCCCTGCCAGTGGATCTGAGGGGCCGAATGCAAGTGATGGCTGGGGGATCCTCCCTCTTTCTGACTGGCCTAACAGAGATGGACTGGGGCATTTACCAATGTCACATTATGGAGGGGGAGAAATGCCTCAGCTTGAAGAAAATCTATTTATCATTAAATTACTTGTCCATCTTGCACGTTGTGGGGGAGAGAGCTGTTCTTCCCTGCTCTGGGACATTCCTGAAAAAGACACGGGTAGAGTGGAGGACTTTTGAGGGATTCTCATTCAAGAAATTACGGCTCAAGTCTTTCAAGAATTTTGCTGATCATAAGGAGGATATGTATGTGGTTGATAACAGACGTTCTGGGAATTACTCCCTGGTCATTCCCTCTGTTTCGGTAGGTTACTCTGGCAAATATGCATGTTGTAATGTCAATGATTCTGAACTGTACACATCATATTACCTGATAGTTTGCCCTTCGCAGCCCCTAAAAATGACTTTTTCTTTGGGTGATACTGTTGCTCTAGTCTGCGGTACCGGCTTTGCAGAGTCTGACAGAATCTGGTGGTACCACCGGAGAGGTCAGCAAGGTGTTGTGATTCTGGATTCTAAGGATCCCTTTCTACCGGTTCCTGAGGAGCTGAGGGGCAGAGTGAATGTGTCCCACCCTCAGTCCTCTCTGATCATCTCTAACCTCTCGATGCAAGACAGTGGGGAGTACTGGTGTGCAGTGCTGGATGAAAAGGACAAGTGCCTCGCTGGAAGTCAGATCCACCTGATGTATGAAGCTCGGAAGGACCCCTTTGGCATTGACTCCACTTTCTATGCAGTATATGCTTCACTGATGGGCTGTGGGCTGCTGGGGATGATCTGTGCTGTGGTCACTGTAACTCTGAAGACCAGGGGAAGAGACGCAGCCTCCCAGGGGGTCCTGAAGAGTCCTGCCTGGGCATCAGAGAAGTGAGGGAGAGAAGAGTGAGAAGATTCTGCCCTGCCTGAGAGTCTGGATTATGTTGAGCATAGCCTCTGAGATAAAAGGGCTGCTCTATTGTCTTACTATGCATCCACGCTATCACTTCCTTTCTTTCACTCTACATCCACTCTATCACTCCCTTTCTTTCACTCTACCTCCACTCTATCACTCCCTTTCTTTCACTCTACATCCACTCTATCACTCCCTTTCTTTCACTCTACCTCCACTCTATCACTCCATCTCCTTCCCCAGTATTAACTTTTTGATAGCCAAAAGCCAACATGAATGTATCATTTACTAAAAAAAAATATTTCTGTATATAATTTAGCTGACTAGAGTAAATTTATGAGGAATGCTTTTTTTTTGCATTGAGAAATGTGCAATTGATAAAGAGGTTGGGTTGTTAAACTTGTTACCAGTGTGGCAACCTGGGGAAAACCCTACACAAAATGTGCACTGCCCCAATCTCAGAACTCTGTGAGGAAATCCTGGCCACCGGGCTGACCACCCTGGTGGAACTAGGAAACCATGGCAGATTGCCGGTTATTGTTGGCAAATGACATAGCTTAGACTCTAACCTGGTTCTGAGCTGTGCCACTTTGTCAGCATTCAGTTTGCTATACTCATGGACTATACTCGGGCCCCTGTAAATTGCTTGGATGATGTGAGTGGAGTAGCACCTACCTCTGAAAGAGCTTCCACTCCACTGCAGTTCACTGTGACTTGTAGCACGAAAAATAGCTGTTGGCTGCATGCGGGTGCATTGTAGGATTGCATTGATCTTGCTTCAACGCTCCTTCACAAGTGTAGAGGCTGCCACACTGAGGCAGACCTAGTATACGACTGGTGATTCCAAAAACAGGATGCCATAAAGGGGAAAAAAGCACAAAAAGCTTAATGAAGGTATTTGGTACTCCCTGACACATACACAAACAAGATCAAAATGTAACATGTTGATCTCGATGTTCTGTCTCTGTATGTGGCAGTCAGTGTCTTGGGGGCCTAGGGTGGCTTTATAGACATGGCGTAGGCTAAGACTATTAAAACACCAAGTGACCTGTGCTGATACATCACAGGCTTTACTTGTTAACTTTACCCAGTGCAGATTGATATAACATATTACATGCAACATATTGAGATGGAGAATGTGACTGATGATGATGTGTGATTATTGCAAAAGAAAGGGTTCTGTAAATTCTGTAACAGTGAATAAATCACAAAGCTGGGACACACAGAACTGCCTGCAAGGATGCTGGGTGGAAGGTGAAGTATGTTTTAGATGTGGAGCTGTGTAAATATCCATTTTATATTACAGACATGTGCTTTAACCTGTACTAAGGGTGTGATCTCTCAAGCTAATTCTCACAACTCTTGTCTCTCTTGCCTTCTCCCCATCTACGTGTGGAATCGCACTTTGTGTTGTAAAGGCTGATGCAAAACTGTAACTCCCACTGTAAATTCAGGTGGAAAGCATTCCTTCCCCAATCAGAGCCAATTGCAAAGGGAATTTATCATGGAGCTCCCCATGTTTTTGCAAAGTGAGAGCATAGTAGCCTGGGGTGAAAATGCTTGATCTTTCCTAGGCCTCTCAGCCTCTGTGTCTTCTAAGCTTTCCCCTCCATCTCTGCCTTCCTGTGGTTATCATGCTGGGGCACAGTGAGAGATGTGAGTCATGCGTTACTAGTTTAAATGGAACGATATACACAAACCCATGCAGAGGGCAAGACCATGGAAAAATGAACATCTAAAAGTGTACAGGAAAGACGACTGCAGTGTTCTTACTGAACTGAGTTTGCAGAGGTTTAATGCGCTTTCTTTTTTTGTCATCACTCATTACTGAAAAGGAGTTCAAATTCAATTGCATTACTCAGAGAGGGTGGTGTACAGATTCATCTGGTGGCAGACATGTCTCTCAGTTCTGTAGATCAAGAAAGAAATATTACATAAAGGGGTCTCCTGACAAATCTGTCAAGGCTTCATCCTTTGCTGTCCCCTCCCATTTCCATTCAGCCGCAATCACTGCTGCAGCTGAAATTGTTGGCTTTCATTTTCAAGGCTGCATTTTTGCCCTTAAAGCTAAATAAAAATGTCTGCAGGTGTTTCCATTACCATAACAATAAAGATTGAAGGACTGAAGATGAAAAAAACATATCCAAAAGGTGACTGTCATATGGAAATAATGCCATGCCTTTGTCAAATAAAATATTAAATTTGTTATCCACTGAGTTGTGAACCCTGATCATTTTTCCTCCATTCCTGACTTACAACACATTTTGTATTGTGGCAACGGCTGCATACAATAGCGATGAGGTGTAGAGACTCCCCTGGCTCTGATTCATGCCGAGTCTCCTCTATGGCAGGAACGTGTTTGCTTCTCTACTGCTTGAGGGCTGCCTCTCATTTATCGATCCCTGCATAAGGATTTCGCAGGCTCCGAGGGGCTTTTGTTCTTTGTGGGGCAGCGTCAGCGTAGCGATACGCTATCCGAGTTGGAACAATAACACTGCATTCCCTAAAACCACTCTCAGGTTGACACAGGCAGGATTTGAGAGAGAGAGTGCACGATCAAATGGCTCAGCAGCTGAGTAGCAGATGGATTCTACACTCCATAATGCAGAGACGGGTAGGATGTAGGGCTTAAGAGGAAAGAAAATGAAAAATTTATTGATACTATGTCTGACATCTATATATTTGTGACAATTGTTCTACTGTTGCACATGTGTATGGGTGCGCACAATATCAACTACAGCTGATATTGCAACTTGCTTTGCTGAAGTGACATACAAATGAAACGCAACAGCTGTCATGATTCATGATCAGCTGACAGCGGTTATATTGACGTATTGAACAACAAAACATCTGACAAGCCATGTATGGGACAATATAAATACAGTTGTCAGCTCACTGAAGTAATGCAGACATCATCAATAACTCAGAAGGATGGCAATGTGGTGAACTCAGAGATCACCTGGATCTGTGTCTGATGTGCCTGACAAGCCATGTTTTAACCCCCTTTAGCTGTAAGTGGGCAGATAGCTGTGGTGAGCTGCAGACATTTTGACGGTAGATTGACCCAGGCTGACGGCATGTTAGCTAACCCCAGGCAGAACAGCAGCTTCGGTCAGACAGAAGTAGGCATTCTTTCCCAGTGTAAAATCCACAGCCATAGTCTGTGGATTTTTGCCATCTTTCTCCTTTTTTCATGCATGTTTTTAGTTGTCATGAGTTATCCATTTAAGCTCCTCACTACTGCTACAACAACAACCGTTAACTCACCTAGGAATGTGGGGCAAGGTAAGTGCAATCGTCTGATACACACACATATGCCTACAGTGACTATTTCTTAAACTACACAGTGCACGAGAAGCCAAATGGCACCTGGAGATAGGTGCTGAGCAACCCATAGGCGCTCACATGAGTCCCAGGGTGTCAAGAGCAGAGTGATGAAGGGACCTTGGCTGGTCTACCCACCCATGTGCTTGCCAGAACAAAGCCAATCTGTTTTGCTGAGGTGTGCTCCCATATGTCTAAACACTTTCCCCTGTTCTGTTCATAGGTTTTTGATGGTGTCCTTGTAACAAATTTTTCTAAATCGTGTGCACAAGTACTGACCAAAACTCCTGCAGCTTCATCGTACATGCTGCTTTTTCTAACAGCGGGGCTCCTTTTATGTTAATCATTAACATTGTGTAGCCTGCATGGGGCCGTGCACCAGGAACGACGCTTGCTCCAGGCCCCTGCCGGAAAGTCGCTCTTCAAAACGCTGCGTGCATCAGTCACACAGTTCCAGCATCGGCAGAAATCTCAGGCGCAGAGCAAGTGGCTTTTGGAGCACTCGGGGGAGCGAGGCAGTGTAAATATTTCCATGGGATTCTGTGGCAGAGGAAGCCTCGCGCTGAAGGTTCCCTTTGTCATGTCTCTCCCAGTGTTAAAAAACATCCGGCGCCGCTGCACATACATTTCACACCAGCCTTTTAAACTCACGTTTTACACTTTCACTTCCAATATCCGTCTCTGCAGTGCTGCCGGCTGCTAAAGGCAGTTAATATAACATGATTGGCACAGGATTTTTATTGCTCCACACAAAAAAAAATTGAAGGCTGCAGCTTCAGATGTTGCGTGGAGCACAACTGGGGCAGTGCTCTTGTTTAATAGTAGGGCTCTACTATTAAACGTAAGTTTAAAACATTTCAAACTTGAGCTGCTACATTATATACATCACATCCAGCTGTACTGTGTAAAGGGTCATATGAAAAATTAAACTGTATAAATGGTGCTATATAAGGGCTTTGGTCAAACAAATGAGGCAACTTGTTATTGTTGATATTGTTATTATTAATAATAGCACTAATAATGTATTTCAATATTTATTGTCGTTATGACCATAATCATCATTCTAATTATTATTAACACAAATTTGAAATAATCATAATATCATCTTGATCCTAATAATCATCATAATGATTCAATGAGCAGAGAAACAAAGCAGTTGAAGCAGAAATAGTTTCTTTGATTACGCCAGGAGAATCAAAATGCAGCCGCCTACCCATAAATGCTAGAATAATGTCTGGTCCAGTCATCTCTGCTCTGTGCGCCCTCATACTGTCAGCCTCCTTACAGAGAGAGAGAGTGGCATATAATGGGCATTCTTCTGGCACCCCACATCTGGTCACAGGGAGGGCTGTGATTGGGTATGTTGTCTATCTTGAGCCGGAGCTGGGACAGCAAGCAGGCATGGATGACCATCAGTTCTCTCATTCACTTTGAAAGAAATGGAACGGAGGTGAACAAGGATGCTTCAGACACATAACTGTGACACTGACTTGATGCCTTATACGAAATTCAAACAGAATTCAGAATATAAAAAAGGAAGCAATGATGTAAACACGGGCGTGGTCAGTGAGGAAAAGCACTCAACGTGTAAAATCCCGAGGCGCCTAGCACCCTAGGGGTCTGTACGTTTCAGGCATTTTAGAATCATGCCTGGTAAGGACCTCTAATTTAGCATGCGATTAGCAAGCCCAAATAAACACTTCCCCTGGGGGAGTTTAAATGCAGTGAATTTAAAGGGAAGCTGTGCTGTGTAGCAGTCCAGACAGTGGAATCGCTGGCAATCTTCCACCGCAGACTGAAGACCGATTCAGCTGTTCATACTGCTATATTATGTGCACTTTTGTACCTTTTCTTTTCTGCTACGGAAAAGTGTGTCTGCCAAGTGACTTAAAGGCTCATGTAAATCCATTCTAGTTTGGTAAGAGACAGATGTGTAGTTTGAGAAACAATACTACTGAACCACTAACAAAGCACTCTGGTGAAACTCAAGGTCAGATATAAGAAAAAAACTCCAAGTTGTCCTGGATACAATCGTCTAGAAGTGCTTCTGATGATAAAATCATACGAAGAAGAAGAAAGAAAACTTAATATGACACAGGATTACAGTTTTCAAAATTCTAACATTGCCAAATGGAAAAGAGAGCAGCACTCTAACATTGAAAGCATTGGCAAAAATTTTGTAAAACAGAAAACAATTGTAAAAATGGCCAAAGTCCCTCCACAATCATTGTTCATCGTTTCTGCCTGGTTTACCATCTTTGTTTCTTTCTCTCTCTCTTTCTGTTTCTCTCTGGCTCCATTTCTCTGTCTTTGTCTCTCTCTGTCCCTGTCTCTGTCTCTGTCTCTCTGTCTCTCACTCTCTCTCTATGTCTCTCTCTGTCCCTGTCTTTCTCTCTGCCCCCCCCCCCCCCTCTTTCTCTCCCCCCCTCTCTCTCTGGTGCTGAAGTGACAGCAGCAGTAAAATGTTTCCTGGTGATGTATTGCATCGAGAGATTCATGAAACAACAGGTTTGCATTAATATCAATCAAAACTGACAATAACAGCCAGACCACGAGCCTTTTGCAATCCAACCATGAGCATCTTCACTTTAAGGCATAATGACAAGCTAAATTATCAGGAAGGTAATAACTGCCCTGGGGTTATGAATGACTGAAGTCAGGAGCCAAAATGTGTGGTTTATATTAGGAAAACATTTTTAAAGGGCTATATTTTGGCATTTTTAGTATGCTCTTTATGCTCATCATATTTACCATTTAAAAGGGATCGTTATTTTAAATGGATCATTATCACTTTCTTCAGCTGCCCTTGGTTTTATTACAGGGCAATGCAGTTTAGCCAGGCAATTTACATTCCACTAACGAACAGCTAATTGTTATCACTCCAGATTTCTGCTAAATTAAAAACAGTGGGTGCAGCAAGGAATTTTAATGTTTGACATTAAAAGACAGTAGATGCACAAAAGGCAAAGGGAGAAAAAGCTGTCTTTTTCAATATCTTGACAAGCTGCTGGCAGAGGGAAAGTATCTATATATATCAGTGGAGTGTACACAGCAAACACACATGCCAGCAACATTTATGTCAACAAAGTGTCAGAATATATTAAGTTTTTGGTGTTTAGAGTGTGAGGCTAAAGGCAGGGTAATGACTTTCCACACTTATGAGGAAGGCAATACTGTTCAATGGAGGTACAATAGGGGGCGCTGTGCTGGGCAACGGCTGTCACAGCTCATACGCCCGGCCCACTGCGGACACCCACAGTCCTATGATGTTGCCTCACAAAAGAAAACACTTAGTCATGAGTCTGTCCAATAAGTGAGTCGCTTGATAGATGCTGTCTCACTGGGACAGCTCAAAGATCCAACTGATGAGGTCGCCAGATCAATATGCTACTAATAGCAGTGTCTCTCCTATGGCCTTCTCTTGCTGTGGCCTATTTTTGCACCATTCACTCAGTACTGCACCAGCCCTGACACTCTCTGTTTCAGAGGCTGATGTGGCTGACAGAATGAACAGTAGCAAGTTGCTTATTGGACATTTTTTGACTTCCTGTGGTTTGTACCTTGTGGAAAATGGTGACAGACCTCGCTGCTGATTGCTGACTCTGGGTAGAATATGGGAAAAATATATTGATTACCTGAATAGTGTCTGTTCTTGTCCGCCACCATTTAGTGGCCACTCAATGAGGTGTTTAAGGAATAATCTGGTCATAAAAGACTGTGCAATCCTACCACAGTTACATTCCAGCTACTGAATGTTGTGTTTGATGTGGTTATTGCCAAACTTTACTAGGCACGGAGTCTGACGAAGGGATTGCACCTGGCCTTGGACCAAGGTTATTGATAGCAAAATCACGAACAGGAAAAAGAAAGGGGGAGATGGGACAGAGCACTGATTCTCAATCCTGCTCCGCGCGTTTTCCATCTTTCCCTGCTCTACCCACCTGACTGAACTCATCAGTGGCACTTTTGATTAGCTGAGCACACCTGATTTAATCAATCAGGTGTGTCTGGAACAAGGATAGATAGAAGATATGCAGGACAGGGGGGCTCCAGGAGTATGATTGAGAAACACTGGGACGGAGGAAGGTTTGATTAATTACATGGGGGTTTTCTGTGAATTCTCCTCCTGAAATTTTGTTTGGTATGTCAACAGATAGATGGAAAAGAACAGAATAAACATTGCTCATGCTTGTACAGACATTGATTGTGATTATATTAATGCTGGCACTAATGCTAAAGCTACAAATACTACCGCTGAGCCCACTAATGAGGTCGTTGTGTGCCTGCTTGCATCCTCCTCCAGAGTTCCGTAGCCCGGAGTCATTGACTTTTACAGTTCAAGGAGTCCACCCCTCATTACCACATTGACAGGGAGGGAAAGGATATTTCTCCCATGTGAGGACAGTGGCAGACTGAGAGGACGTCCAAATTGACACACTCCACTCTACTGCAGACTTTGGTGGCACAAAAAAAACCCCAGCAAAGAAGCTACAGTATATCTTATCATTTAGATTCCTGATTACAGATTATAAGCAAAGCACATTTGCAATTTTGATTTTATCTTCAAATTAATATTTTATTGTTATGTGGTGTGTAAGTGTGTGTCTGCATGTGTGCACAGGTGTGTAGTTGTGTCAAACACAAGCCAAAGGCAGATTTTCATGTTATTAAATGTTAAATGGACAATAAAAGCTTTTGGGAAGAGGTTTTGCCTCTTCTTTCTCTTTCTCCTCCACCAATCAGTGCACCACATGCCACAGATGCCACAAACATGTCTTGTGCCAGAGGCAGACCTGGATGTGCCGATTCCTTTTTCCACAGTGGAGAAGAAAAAGCCAACAGTGCCCTCTTCCTTCCTCTTTTTTCCGTATGACAGTCAGCAAGCCGGGCCTTCGGAAGACTGGGCTGCTAAATATGAAGCTTTGTCTGTAATTGGTCCTGCTTGGTCCAGACCCCAGGCATAAGGGAGAAGGAAGTTACCATATCACTATATTACTAGCATGGCCACAGCGATGTCCCTCAACGAGGGAAGATGTGCAGAAGTATTGGATGGGTGGTGTTGTCGTGTTGCTGTGGGTCCTCTGCTTAGACAATACTCTAGCTGCAAGTGTATACTTGCTGATCGTAGTGCAGATCAGCTTAATTCAATCACCAGACATGCCATGTAGCTATCAGCATCCCTCAATAACTTGTTATATTACAATGCATCCATCTCGAGGGGTAACCGTATTGAGGTGTCTGTGCTTGTGTCAATCATTAGATGGCATATTTCTCTCTCCATGAATGAATCACTGCATTTAGATGTTGCCTCATTTCATCGGGTATACACTATTGTGATGTTAACATAAGGATTTGTGCATATGTGCTCCTGTGTGGCTGCGAATGAGAAGAGTACACAACATGGATCAACGTTTTCTCTACCTACTGGGTATATGACAGTTTCAGAGTGGTCTCAGGGGATGATTTATTTTTGGGGTTGTTTTGCAATGAAAGAGAGATACCTGCAGAGTGGGAGGCCAGACATACCTGTAAATGTGCAACTGTCAATTTAATGTGGCTGTGACCGGCAAAGACCGAATGTGCTCAAACTCCAGGGTGATTGTTCTGTCAACACTTAGCTGCAAATCAGACATTCTGCCTATCTGCTTCTTAACTTGGAACTCATTAATTTCTCATTTCATTGCCAGGACCTCTCTGCTTAATAGTCTTTACCATCTTTCCTATTTCCAGGACGACAAAATAAGAATTTCTATTAACTTCCAACTCAGAATGTTCTCATATTGCTATGCTGGAGTCATTTAGAGTGCTTTTTACATTAACGGTACACGCATTGTATGTACACATCGTATATTAACACTGTTGTAGTATGTGTTGTCCTATGGATTCCACTATTTCCAATCCATGTGGTCGCGACACGCATGTGCGGAATACAAGCTGCAAAAATGACACTATTGGTATCCGTGTCCAATTAAATTGGGTTTCCTTTTACTCTTGAGACTTTAAGTACGTGCTGTTGAATCAGTGCGGCTCTTACCACTTACCGTTTCGATTTGAAATGAATAGGCCTATATCTCTACTAATCTCGTACATGGTTTTCTCACTACCATCGTTATGCAAAATGTATCTCGACCTACAACCTTAATTTCTTTCTAATTGCCAAACATGCACATGTCAAACTGAATGAAGGTACACAGGCACCAGCACACCGTCTCATGACGTGGACTAGACCATTTCCCAAATCACAGCACTGCGTTTGTATCCACTGCTGGGAATTATTAGTAAAATAGCATAGCCTACACCTGTTATCGGGGAAACACGACTAACAAATGATTTACTGAAATGCGACGCAGCGCAGGTTTGCTTGTCATGTAGAGATTCCACGTTGGTATCCTATCCTGGCTCGCGTGGAGCAGAGGGCTCTCGTTGCATTCGGTGCTGTCCTGACGTTTTTCGTTCCTTTTACCTCCCTCGCTCTCTCCACAACGAGGCTGTGGGAGACGCGGTAGAGGATTACACCCGGCAAAGGAAAAAAGGAGAGAACGGGGGATACACACTATAGGAAACCTGTACCGAGGTTGAAATGCGCCAAAGGTTTGTCTTTGAAACCTTCTGAATGCACTCATTGCAGAGGAAATGCCGGGCTGGAAGAAGAGCATCCCCGCCTGTCTTCAGGCAGAACAGGAAGGAGGTACAGTAGCAAAACGCTTTGTGTTTTAATGCACGTTGGTGAAAGTCGTTGCATGCTGCACCGAATCACCCATCTGGGTATAGCGGAGGTATTGCACTTGCGGTCCATAGCTAGTACGTGGTAGTGGAAGTTGTAGCGTAGAATGCTGGCTTTTTGCGCATTACCCACTAAACAGACCATGTTTCAGGGTGACGTTCAAGGAGAATAGATGCTCTGCTGGCTTCATTCAGTGGTAACTTTTGGTTTGGTGTGTGTGCGCGCACGCTTAGCAAGTGCTTTCCCATTACGGACGTGCTATTTTAATAGCCTTTCTGAGAGGTGTGTTTTAAAATAACCGGTGTATGAAGTTTCTTCAGTAAGCATATAAACAAGAGCTGAAAGGGCGTCCTTTAATGTCATGCCATGCACAAGATTCCGTATGTTGGTAGTGTAAGAAAGTTATCATTTTTACGTACACCCGTAAGGATTTGTTTGAAATTGTCTGTTTGGTGCGCACAAGCAGCCGGTTTTTATCAATAGCACACAATGTCTGTGAGCCAGGTCGTGCGTTCCGTTCCATTTGAATGTTGGAAAATTATTTGGCAGCATTTGATTTTCAAATCACCACACATAAACTGGACACAAACCTGCCAGTTGCAGTAGGCGCAGGCAGTATCTGCATAGTGACAACGTATCATTCAGTTTATCGAACTGGTTAGCTTTTGTTAGGGAGTGTGCGTTTTCATAGCTGTAGGGCATTGATTCTTTAACATCTCCACTGTCTGACAGGGGAATTTAAATCGGGTGTCTACAGAAAATTGAGCACGTATCAGTGACGTATTGAAACATGTCACAATTTATTTAGCAGTTTATTGAATCGCACTGGGAAATGGGCTCCATCAATGTCAGATTTACCTGCACTGCCATGATTTTTGTTCCATAAAAAGTTTCAATTGTTTAACATATGGTCAAGCATCTACGCTATATTTATATACAGAAACTCCCTAATTAGTAGCAAAAATGGACTGTTTACAGATTCAGCAAAATAAAATAGTGTCTTTGCGTGTGATCTGGAAATGCAAAATAATGAAAAATACAATTTATTTTCTCAAAATACACAAGCTTTTCTGGGAGGACTATTAACACAGCACTTTACTATTTTGCTCATTATATCACCAAATTAAAGCACTGCCTTAAACGTTCAGCCCTAAAGTAGATTATCTCTTCAAGGTGGCCACCTTGAGCCTGTTTGAGGAAATTGCCCAGGGCATCTCAGCCCCCAGTTGTAGGATCTGCCTGGGATGATACATCTTCTGCAGAGCCAGATTATGTAAACTTGAAAAAATCTCCCTGAGCACAATGTCAATGGCACCTTAATGTGTAGCACCTTGTGCTTTACACAAAACTAATAAAGTAAATAAAATTGTGGAGTCCAGAATGTCAGGGGTTGACAGAGTAACTTGATTTTCTCCAGCTCCACCCTTTACCTTATAGTGAGTGTGGATCCTTAAATGTAAATATTGCAAAAAATGCTTACAATCTTGGATCTTGGTTCAAGCCGCTTCACTCTGAAAAAGTCTGCATTTTTCAATGTTATTTAGGCAAAATATTTTATACTTGGTTGATGCAGCAATTATATTCATTTCCTGATGTACTTTACACACACATAAAGTTGTGTGTGCATGTGTGTGTGTGTGTGTGTGTGTGTGTGTGTGTTTAAGTTAAGTGTGCCTTGGCATTAGCTTTTAATGTAGTGTTCAAGAAAGAATGCTAGACAAAGAGAGGGACTTTAATGTGATGTCAGATTTAATGCTTAAAATAAGTTTTGTTTTACAAGACATTGTACACTGAAAAGCAAAAATAGGTAAACTGTACAAATTGTAGATGCTTTGTAGCTTGCCAGATGTAGCTTGTGTTATCATGCTGGGAACATTAATTTCCATTTTGTATGTTTCTTCTTTAAGTAGCCCTGAAACAGGAAGGAAGATCAATGTAGGCAAACATGTAATGGCTCTAGAGACCAGTAATGTTGGCTGGCCTGTGAACATTAGGTTGTTAGGTTGGTAAATTTTTGATGATTGGATAGTTCTAGGCTGTAAAGTATAAATAACATTTTGGGATAAAATATTCCTCTCGTAGTGGTTAAAAATGATGGGCCTCTGAGAAAAAGGTTAAACACATGGGAACATGTTGTGAATTTAGGAATTTCTTCCAACATTAAGAGACAGAAAGTAGAGAAGATGTGACCTCTACATAACCAATATTGGACATCAAATTTGCAATTTGAAGAGCATGCGCCTGAATTTAAACAAGAATCATAGCAAACATATAATGGCTATGAAGTAAAAATCTATTGTATAAAAAGCCTCCCAGTTGCATTGGGACATTGGGACATTCAAAGGTACTGAAAGGTTATGTAGCAGGACTGTTTACATGGTGTGATTTAAATTTCCACTGAACTAGTAGTTGGTCATAATGCAGATCAAACCTGGCCACTGCCAAAGCCAGGATAATAAGCTTTTATGGTGAGTTTTCCATTTGCATATATTAGGAATTGCCCTCCCTGGATCTGGCTGTTCGTGCCAAAATGTCTGCATGCTAAAATAATGGTTAAATAAGGAAGCTCTACAGTTTAGAGCATATGGATTTGGGTATGAAAAATATGTAGATGACTGTTCAGGTCAACATTTATATGAGAGAAAATCTGGTATACAGATGCAGTGTTTGAATGATTGAATGAATTTAAGACATTATTTCTTTGATATCTATTATAACCTTTCATGTGCAGTTCCACTGCGTCTATGACCACCATATGTATCAAAACTGCAAATCTGTGTGCATATGTTTAGCCTGTTCTCCAGTATTAATAAAATATTGAAAAGTCATCAGATTACATATCTAACCAGTTCTGCTGACAACATGTTGTTTTTACTGCTGAAACTGCAATATGATGACCCGTGTTTGATACCAAACTTAAGATAATGCGATTGTGAGATGAAAAAAAAAAAAACCTTTTTCATAGAAGAGATAACTAATAAATAGATTTAGAGTTAATAAGGACAGGAAATACTGTGAAGGAAATACTCTAAAGATCTTCATAAATGTTGATACAGTACATAAAGTGGCTGTCGTTAAAGGGCAACCAAGATGCAGGGAACACGTGCACACAGGGAGTGTGCTTTGACGAAGCCTGGGTTGGCCTTGTGCTGTGGTCCTGTGGGACGACGAAGTGAGGCCGCCGATTCTGATCTGCGTCACTGCAGCATGGTGGTGTAGTGTCAAATCAATTTTAAGGCACTCAAGAAGTGAGGTATGCAGTGGTAACAAGTCGGGGATCGTTCTGAGGTGTTATGAACTCAGAGATTGAACAATTCTGAACTGTCTTTTGGAGTTTTTCATGCCAGACCAGAGGGCCATTGGAATACTATATAATCCACAATTTTCTCAGTTTTTAAAATGATACTATTTCCATTTTCAGCCACATTAAGGTCAGGTAGGTTGAGGTCACTTACATCACCATGTTGCCTGATAACAATTAGATATTGTCAGTACCCTGAAAGTCTGAGTTTTAAAGTGCAGAAAAAACAGGAACTCAAGCCCAAAAACAAGTGTTTGAAAAGGCAATGAAAAGAAGAAAGAAAGGGGATAGGCGAGCAACCTTACAGTTGCAATAAACATTATTTTTAGTTAAGCAGGCCCATGACTGAGTCTTTAAAGAACAGCATAACAGCACTTGAGCCAATGCAGCAAAGTGGAGAAAAATGGTGAAACGGAATAGCTTTACTTAGTATTCCAAATTATGGTCTTTACCCTTGTTATGGTCATATTACAAATAAGCTGTTTGCATGTTCTGCAAAATGCAGCCGCTGCTAATATTCCTGTATGCATGGTAATCAGAACATCATGAATAAGCCCTGTAGAGGACAGGCTGTAATTTTCTCTTAAAATGTTACTATTTGGGGGAATGGCTCAGAAGATGCTCACTTATTGCAATTATCGTGTGTTGTTCTCTTAGCACTTTTGTAAAATTGCTTATTGCAGATGGCTGTTCTGCTCAAGGTTGTCAACAATGGCAGACAACAGCTTGAGGAAATAGAGCATGGATATTCTGTAGTTTATATCAGCTGTAATTTGCCACCTATACCGCATTAAAGCCCCAGCAGACAATAGAGGGAAGTGTACAGCCAGGGCTGAGGGGAGGGGCTTGTATTCGTAGACTGTATGGATGCAGAGTGGGGGGGGGGGGAGAAGCGCTCATGTGTTTGCACCTCATTCAACAGATTTTGTGAAACGATTAAGCTTACCTGAACATCACTTTGTGCACTTATTACTGTAACTTTTGGAGCATAGACTGAAAGATCCTTGGTAATGCCCAAGATTGGAAGAGTCCTAGCAAGACACTGAACCCATGCAGGTGTAATCTTAGCAGGAGGATTATTCTGAAAAATGGTGTTTACATGACTCATTCTGCTTTGATGGTGGAATATCCCACATACCTTGTTTGGGTTTTGTATGATAGTACTGGCATATTTGGGTTATGGGTGTCAGGGTAAGGTGTTTACGTGACTCATGCCATTGGTTTCCAATCAGATATAGACGAGAGCTGATGTGTTACATGGTAATGGTGGGGTAAATTACTGAGAAAACCCATATTACCTGATGAAATCCTGCAAACATTTCATCCGGATTTCAGGCAGAATTGGTTAATCTAATCCAATTAAGTCAGTTACAGTTGTGCTTTTGGGGGAGGAGGGGATGAGCAGATACATTTAAAGAAGTAAATGTACAGGTTAGCAGGAATGTTGACTCCACAGCTCATCACTGTAGAAGTCTTATGTGTTGTGCATTGTACCTCCATCAGTCCTCATTACCTCTTTTTTTTTAATTTTCTTCAAATTGAAGATCGTAATTTGCCTTAAGCGACTGTACTTATATGCAGGCTTTTGCCTTTTCATTTTTTTTTTTTCATTTAAGTAAATCACGATACTGAAGTAAGAAGTTGCAATGGTGCAAATACAGTATTGATACCAACCAAAATCAAACAAAGGTTTAATGGTTCTGAAATCATTTGACCTGGACATAGTTTTATTGTTTCATTGTTTTTATTTTCCTTTGTACATTATGATTTTTATTTTTTCTCTTGTAAAACACTTTGAGCTGTATTCCATGCTATATAAATAAAGTTTATTATTATTATTATTATTATTATTATTCAGTCCTGTATCTGTGTCATGACCCTATTTTGCAGAAGCAACTGGATTAAATTTGGCAGGGGGTTAGCCTTCAAAACTTCATTGCCCGCTGAGCGGCGAAAGAACGTTGAAACCAGCATTCCCATACTGTAGGCACTGTTGGATGAATTCATGGCTATTCGTGGCCATTCTCTAAAGCCCTTGTGTATGAAGTTTTAAGTCATGCTGTATTACACCTTTGGTGTTCTGTTAAAACATCATAACAGACACATGACTCTCTATTCAACCAATGCCAGTTGGCCTGTTACTCCATAACAGGTTTCATGCCAGATCATGCATTGCTAGGGCAGATGTCTTTGGCTCCTTCTTATGCTAGCCTGGTTGCGGCCGTGTAGTGGGAAAGGCATGAATTTGTCTCATTCAGTTCTTGTTTCTGTGTCATATATGGTCACACACAATACTCTTAATTGAACAAGGCGTTAAGAGATTAAGATGGCACAATTCACATGTAAGGGAGAAATTCAATGTATGCTTGTAGTGAAGAACATAAAATATGCTTGCAGTGCATTGATGATATTTGTCTGACAGTCTAAGGATTCATATTTTTCAACAAGAAGGAGGAAATTACATTTCCCATGTTCAAACACAATTTTAATTTATTGTGCCATCTTTTTTCCCATTTAAGGCACATTTCCTCAGGCTACACATGCTTCTACTCTGTAGTGGGTTTTTAATAGAGTCTTAATCCAAGGCAAGACTGAGTCAGAATGAGGTGCTGCCATGGCAGAGGCTTCTGGAATGTTACCTTCCGCACAACACAGATGATGCAGTTTGATTGGATATGAATGGTGCATGCTGGGAAGGCTGTGAGAAACAGACCCCTCCTCACCAGCACCATATCGGTATATTGAAAGCTCAGGTTTTAAGGACACTCAGTGCTGTTCTCTGATAATTAAACCTTCTGGGAGACCAGACTGCAGTGGCAAAAAAAAAACACTGTATGGATGGATGGGAAAGGGGGACTAGGGGGTTTGATAATCATTCATGTAAACTAACTTATATTAGCTTCTGAAACTGTTTTTATTATTATCATTATTACATTACATGCATTTAGCAGACACTATTATCCAGAGTGACTTCCAGCACAATGGAACAGAAACTTATCCATTCAAGTTGAATGAGCAGGCCAGGCTAACAACACTCACAGACCAGTGAGTGTGAGCATAACACCATTCAAGCCCCACCCTAGGTTAACATGTGTGACCTGAATAGGCAATGGAAGCCATGTACACTACATCAGTCATAGAATCCAAAATACATCACAATACTACACATAAAATGCATATCAAATCCTAGAGGTAGCAGGTGTTAGGGGGCTGGGATTAAGGTGGAACCGAGATGCAGTCTGGAGAGTTGGGTCTTCAGTCTACATTGGAAGATGGCTAGTGATTTCGTTGTCCTAACATCTGTGGGGACCTAACTCCACCATTACGGGACCGGTACAGACAGGGATCGTGTATGAGGGGAACGACCCCATTGGGATGGGACACTCAGTTGCATAGATACACAGCGCAGTGACCTTGATGGAACATAGTTATTATTATTATTTCATTTATCAATGACAAATTGTGTGCACTTTCAATAGGCTTCTAATGTCTAACTAGGAACAAACAAGTTTGGAAACACAACACATTTACGAGTCAATAGCAGACATTAACTGAGTTAAATTGGATCAATTTTCTTGACATGTTTTGTCTAGTGCGGGTAGCCAGTGGGAATGACTTTCAGGGCAGTCAGCAGTTATCAGAGTGGTATGAATGCTGATGCACTACACTGTAATAAGCATTTGCGAGCTTGCTTATTGACTCCTTGGGCTTGCTAAAAATGCTAGACAAGGATGTTGCTTCTGTGAATTATACAGCTCTACAGCTCAGCCCACTTGGGTGGAAGTAACATCAGAGATTCTTCAGAGAACTCCAGGGAGAGTTATTAATTAGTCTTTATCTGGCATATTTATGACTTCTTATATCCAAACAAATGCTTTCCCTGCATTTCTCTGAAAGAGGTATATACTTGCATGTATCCTTCTTTGAGATTCTTTAATGACGTAAATAGTAAATATATAGTTATAGGAGGTTGCCTACATTTCACAGGATAACCTCTGTCTGATCAAAAATGAAATTGTGTGTTGAAGTGCTGTACATGCTTCAAGGTTTTGGTAGCATAGTAAGTAGCCCTGAAAAATACCTGGAGATGACAACATTTGATACTGATGATTTTGTTGTCGCTGATGAACTCTAGTTTCCAAAAAAAAAGTTCCTTAGTAGAATTCCTGTGATTAGATGGAAATAATTGTGAAAAATGGTTACCGTGTAACAAGCTAATGTTTTTTTTTCTGCAATGTAGTGTGAACATAGATGTACAGAATGTGTCCCATTTCCTCATTCTGCTGCTGAAATAGGGGATTTATACTCCCAGAAGGCTTTTGCAACAAAGCAAGTCAGTATATAGCATCATCGTCTGCACAATCAAAATATTTGCCTTACAGTGAGGTTTTTGTCCATCTGAACACAGTGGCTGTTGTGCTGTGATTGTGCCTCCCTCGCAGGGTTTGAGTGTCAATAGCAAAAAAAAAATCTTTCACATGAACAGTGGGAATACACATATTCCTTTTTTTGATTTTGGTTTTTGATTTTGGTTCAGTAGAGAAGATACATCTTAGTGCCAGTCCTAACGAAAGACCTCAAAACTATGTTAATTCCTTTTGTCTCACTATGTACTTGCTCTCAGAATGTAAAATTAAACTCTTGTACAGAAATTCTTCACAGCCAAGTACACGTCAGTCTTGCTAGTACATACAGTGACTTTGCATAGCAGGTAGTGCTCTCAAGAAATGTAGCCTGAGACTTATTTTTTGCACGCTTAAAAAACAAGTAATCCTTCATGCACATCTTTAAAGCACAGTATGTTAAATTCAGCATTATTGTGTGGTTTTTTACAGTATATCCAAATCAGATCAAATTAGAAGTAAAGTTTTATGAAATGGCTTGGCCAACATAATGTAGACCAGTGTAAGTAAGTTCAGTGCTGAAAATTATTCAGCCCTGAATGGTAAAAAGGACTTATGGTTAGCATTGTAGGTATTCAGAAAAAACAGTTAAGATGCTAGAGTATAGTAACTAGTGTTCTAACTGTACATAATACTGCTAGCCATGCCAAATGATGTTTTTGCTCACATTAAGATGTATATGCATCTTTGTTTTTAAATATGTGAAGTGGATGCAAAAATGGCAAACCTAATTTATGTAAGACTACATCTGTAATCCATTCAGATGGTGATGTATTACATTTACATGCTAATAAAGTCAGTTTGCCGTATGTTGTCTCAAATTTGCTTCATTACCTCCGTGAACATGTGCAGTACTATTCTGTCAAAGTAAACCATGAAAATGTGAGGCTGGATCTTTTGTTGATGCATTCTCAGCAGGTGTGTGAATCCGGCGTCCTCCGCCACACCGAGGCTGCATGTGCATGGCCTTCATCTTGCTAATTGCTGCATGCGTCTTTCAAGCCTGAGGGACATCCAAATTCCACTGCTGTTTTTTTTTTTCATTTCCCATTTTCTCCCCAGTTTGGAATGGCTAATTCCCCGAATTTTTGGAACGCCCGATTTGTCATCGATGTTCGATCCCATTGCACAACCCCCACTGTCAATCCGGGAGAGCGTGGACAAGCACGTTCCCTCCTCCGAGACACGTGATGTCAGCCGCTGCTTCTTTTCTGCTTCACTGTGGTCCAAAAGCTAAGCTAGCACAGAGATGAGTCGGAGGAAGACATTTCACATGCAGCTGTGGCACGTGGATCACAGGCGCCCGATCGACCAGCAGTGGTCGCTGTTGCTAATGGGACTGAAGCCCCTGCCGGCGTACCCACCCCTATCACCAGCGGAACGAAGCCAATGTGTTCCGCCTGTGAGCTCCCGGTGACACGGCTGGGATCGAACTTGGGCCATAGTGTTCAGTCTATACTCAGAATGAGGGATTTTACTGACTGAGCCACTTGGGAGCCCCTGTTGTTGTTGTTTTTTTTTAAATTATTTTTCTTTTCGAGCACCCCACGAGTCACACTCCCTTTCTTCGTCCATAGGTTTGCTGGCAGGGTTTGCAAAATTACTGCCACTGCCAGTGATCATTTTAATGGGTCCTCAAATGGCACAACTTACATTATACTCTGCATCATACATCAGTCGCAGGTGTTTCCAGAACAGTGATGGTGAGATGCTTCATTGATTTGCCATAGCCTCATGAAGAAGCGATTCATAACACTGTGTGGTCTCAGTTTATCCAGAAATGGAAAGTAAACCAATGTGAAGGAAACATAACTTCTCCATCCACTGAAATTGTGTGCACGAGTGACATGGTCTGCAGTGTATGGCATACAGTACTTTAACACAGGGAAGAGTTGCCGGGCAGAGGCTGGCAAACAAAGTCAAAAGAGGCAGTTTTCCATTAAGGGTTGCAGGTACTTTGTGCAATACTACCGAAGCAATGCTAGCTGTTACCTTGAGAGTACTCAGCAATGTGACCATTGTCTGCCATCATTTTCACATTGTGAGACAGCAGATGAGTGGCTTAAAAGTGTACAGTCAGTAACGTGTCACATTTAGATCTGTTCTGGAACCTTTTTTTTTTTTGCGCCACCATATTCCACACTCCACCTCTGTACAGTGTGGCATGGCAAGGTGTTAGATTTTAATGGTAACACCTGCCATTGTATCTATCCCTTTATTTTCATGCATACCAGTATTAGGGGCCTGCGGTGCAGAAAATGCCAAAGCAACCGGAGAAATTCACACTTGTGTTCTGTGATGTAGAGAGGTGTCTTAGCGTTACAAGAGTCTTATGCGTGCATCCTAGAATGCATGATATGTATTTAGTTTTTGTCTTTGGGGCTGCATTTGCTCAGTGTTTGGACTTCCTGTAACCTGTGATGTTGTCAGCCAGCCTTTAGTTTAGTGAATGAAATGGCCAAATGAAGAACTGTCACAAAATAATTGATGCAATAAAAATAAATCGCCTGGAAAACAAGTGTTCATGTTATGCAGTAACTTGTAGCAATAAACATGCTTCAGTTACAGCTGAATTTTTACTGTTTGGCTTGTTGCAGAAAATGTCTCTGAGGACTTCAAAAGATACGTACATATGTTGATGTGAAATATTACCTGTGTTTAATTTCACAATGATCAATTAATGTGTACATTTAATGGAAATTTAGAGTTTTTGCAAAAACACCAAGTATTTGGGGATGAAACTTGAGCAGTGAGATGCCCTAAGCACATGCCATGACAATGGTCTGCAAGTGGGTGATGCATAAATGGTAGCATTTTCCAATATACTGTGACTTAAGGTGTGAAGTGTAGTATCACAATGTATTTTGGATTCTGTGTTCTAGTAACTGATGTATTGTAGTATATGTATCGTAGTAACTTCCGTTGTCTAGTCAGATCACACATGTTAACTCGTGGCAGGGCTTTAATAGTGTTACGCTCATGCTCACTGATCTGGGAGAGCCTGGTCTTGCTCATTCAGCTCGAATGCATACACTTACGTTGTATTGTGATGGAAGTCGCTCTGTAATCTCTGTATCTGCTCTGTAATCTCTGTATCTGCTCTGTATCTGCTAGATGAATGTAATGTAATGTAATGAAGAAACAAAAACATCCCATAAGCCAAAATCCATGTCCAAAGCTCTAATCAACAAGCTGTGTTTGTCTTCCATTCCTGTTCACCAAGAATGTACTCATGTCAAATGTCGTTGACACTGACACTGACGCTCAGACTGTCCTCGCTTTTGCCCACTGGTACTTCTGCACTGAGCTTTTTGAGGCTGGAGCTCTTATGCCCCCACCAATTAAGGCTGAATGTCAGAATGTGTCCTTAAAGGAGTACAGGAAGTCCTTATATGGCCAGGGGTGGAGCCAACAGACTGACATACCAGTCCTCTAAAACCACTCCTTGAGTAATTCTCTGTCTGATGCTATAATTTTCTTTACATGTATTTTTGGCTGCAGTGTGAGAACCCCACCTCCAAGTACTGCATGCTCACATCCGTGTCTAGCATGTTGGTCTGTAGGTCATTCATAGAGACTAATTCGTTTGGGACTTTCTTTACTTGTGTCGGCCAAGGCTGATCATGTGACCAGCACCACAGGCCTTGAAAGGACTCTTATGAATGGTCCAAGCAAAAAAGAACGTACAGTGATTCTGTACTGCACGACTTAATTGGATTGCCATGCTATTCAAAAAAATGTCGGACGTCAGATATCCTGGGCTTTTCTCACTGATGTGAAAGATTCGAGGCTGGGAATTTATAGAGCTTCAAGACTACAATGCTGTACAGCAATTAGGTTGTACTGAGCAGTTTCTAATTTCTGACGGGTAACTGTGGCATACTCATGTAACAATGGTTTGCTGCATCTTTTCCAATTTTTCTGACATGCTTGTCCTGAAGTTGTTTAAGGGTAAGTTAATAGGACGGAAAATTCCTCAGTGGCCATTTAACAGGAATTGACTACAAAGAAAGATAGCAGATTGAATGAAGGGTTCTGTTGACATACCCCAAGTTGAAAACCCCTCTGCCCCTCCTAGCTTGCACATACATACACACACACACACACACACACACGTACACACACACACATGCACGCACACACCAGAAACAGCCCCAGTTTGAAAAACTGCTTACAATCTCAGATGGTCTTACATGGCTTAGACAGACTTACAATTGCCTCTGGGTGAGACGTGTCTGGCTATTGGACAAGTAAGCAGGAATGAATGACCACTGACTGAATGCATCATGGTGAAATCTTCTGAGTTAGATGTGATAGGATCTGGCTGAAAGGGGTGGGGCTTGCATTTGTGAAGTACATTCCACCATGGCGGGCCCAAAGGTGAGGCCTCAGGAATTATTTTGATTTGAGGTGTCTAAGGTATAGGAAATGTTGCAGAAGACCACCTTCTCTGCTACCTTTCTGATAAGATAGTGCTGCTAGGTAAAGTCTCCAGGAATGAAGGATATTTTTTGAGAAATTGCCTGTAAAAAAAGGTGCTAAGAGCCTGAAGGCAGAGTTAAGATGGCAAGCAGCTGCTGGAAAATCAGACTCATGAGGAGTACCTCTGCCCGGATTTACTGATCTTTACCGTGTCTGGATGGGATGATATCCAGGTATTATGAAGATCAGTAAACCTGTGTGGAATTGATCCTTGTGGCTCAACTTGAAATTGTGGGTGGTGTATTTGAGAAGTAGAGAGCTATGCAAGACTCTTTTGTGTGTGTGTGTGTGTGTTGGGGGTGGGCGGGGGGTTGTTTAGCATTTGTGGGGATTGAGCTGCAAGAATCCCTGATTGTGGTCATCTGTCAAATCAGGGACCTTATCTCTGCTGACACCTATGAAATGGAACCGTTTAGGTTCCACACACAGAAATGAAAATCAAGGAGAACCTCTGCTCCATGAGGAGAGAGTGGTAGTCCCTAGGGATTGATTCCTTGTACACAAGTCTCAAAACAAAATCCTGCCATAACCAAATTCTTAACTATTTCCATTTCCCTTCATTTATATGCCTGTGTCTGAGATGCCACGTTTGTGGGTGTTTGTGTGGAGTAGATTTAGGGAATGTGACAGATATTTCCTAGTAAGAATCCCAAATTGGATCTTCCTGTTGTACTCTTGATCCTGTTCTGGATCTGAATTGTTTCAATAAACTTCCATATCCATAGGTGGGTAATATTTATGAATGCAAATAATGAGTTATTCTGGATAAGGGTGTCTGGTCCCAACCCTAACACTTGATATAAATGAGGAAATGCTAAATGCCCTTGCGTTAGTAAGCGTGTGGTCTTCAATAAAAAGGGCTCCATCCTCGTCCACCTGTCTGTCCTGTGAAGTGCTTTTTGTCTTACGTGGCCCAAAACACAGAAAGGAACGGTGGAAGTCATGCAATGAAGCCTGGGGAGACTTTAATATGAGGTGACAGCTTATGACCCGCCATGGCTGCTGTCTTTTGGAGAGTGTGATGCAAATCAAAAAGAGACGGCTTTGTTTTTTAACTGTTTCATATGCAGTAGACTAAACCTATGAATGATTAGTGCTGCACTTTGTGCTACTCCGTTAATGCTGTTAAATTAGAAGTAGTAATGGAAGTGAGAATTTTGACTGGCATTTCATTTATTACCTCATCAGAATTGTGTATTCAGAATTATTTGCTTAAGTGGTAACATTATTAAATGCTGCTCCATCAAGCTGGATCATTATGAAGGCTATTTGGGATAAGCTGGCTTTTAGGGAATGACAAGCAGGGCTAGGATTCAAACTTACAACCATTTGGATCCAAGCCCAAATGTCTGCCCTAAATTCACACTTATAGGAGCAGGTTTTTACAGTGAGTCACACCAAAATCTGGCTGTGGCGCTTTAAGTAATGTGGATTAGTGGGCAGATATGAAGTAAAACTTTTTTTTTCTTCAATAACAGAAAGGAAATGGTGTAACATCTTTACTGATTCTCATATCCATAGGATTAAGGACCCATTTATATTTGTGAATTAACAGGCTAATAGATATTCCAGCTCTATAGTCTTGAGGAAAGAAATCTTGCACTGGGGAGAGTACATGGTACAAAATAACTATCACTGTCTCATCGCTTTCAAATAATGTAGGCAGACAACATAACATTTGGGTACCTTCTTATGCATTTTAATGGGGAAAAATGAAGTAGAATAATGCTAGGCCCATTTCCTTTACTAAAACTCCTTCTGTTCTCACTCATGGATATGGACAGTACATACTGCTGGACTAACAAGGCACCACATCTGGGACCAATGTAAAGATGGGAAATGGAGTTTTATGAGTCTCTCAGTGCTGGCCGCTATACATCACATTACATTAAACACCCATAATAGTGACATGTCCGGATGGAGGGCTAGAACCGCTGCCCCACCTCTCCCCTCTATTCGCCTGATGGATTCTAAACCGCCATGTCAGAATTAGGTCAGCCAGAGAGAATGCATCATAGCTCGCTTGGTCTGCCTGATTGTTTTCCCCCCTTTCCGAGGCCCGGGCTCTGATGCTGGGAAGACGGGAGGCATCATCCACGGTGACGCGGAGGGAGAGCGTCGGGCGATGACAGCGGCTGAGATTTGTTGTTGCTGGCATCCAAAAATAGATGCGAACTGAATTGCCTTATTTATTTGCTCACCAAACTGTTATCTGGAGGGAGGGGGGGGGGGGGGGGACTTGGTGTTTTAAATTGTATTGAGTTTCTCAGTGGAGCAACCTGGGAAAGGTACCTTAGTCAAGGGTGTAGGAGAAGTGTGCAAGCTGGGATTTGAAACCCGTAACCCTCAGGTCCAGCTTCCAGATCTTCAGCCATTACGACATATGGCGCCCAACACTATTTCATTCCAGTTCAGTAGTTCCAGGTCTCTACCCATTGCATATGCTACCCAAACCATTGCATTGGGATGACACTCAGAGTAGATTAGAGCACCAGTGCGGTGAGTACAAGGAGTAGGGCTCATGGCTGAAAGGTTGCCACTGCTGTACCCTTGGGTAAGCCACTTAACCTGAACTGCCTCAGTAAATATCCAGTTGTTCAACTGGCTAGCATGTAAAAAATTTTAAGCTATCCAGGAGCTCTGAATAAGAACGTCTGCAGTACAGATGTAATGTAATTAGAGGTTGGATGAAGAGCTCATTTGCCAAGTCCAAATAGCATATTAATTAAATGAGAGTGCTCTACTTGCACATCAACTCAAAATCCTACACAATTCATTTTGCTCCATCTCCTGTCTTTGAGCAGAGTCAGGGCCATGGTTGAATTGAATAGTTCTACTGAATGTCTCAACTTTCATTCATTTTTTATGCATAAGGCTCATATGGGAGCTGTGCACCCAATTAAATAACATGGAAAAGCACTGAGGACTGGCCCTCTCAATGTACTGTATCACAAACATGTCCCCCAGACAGAATACTATACAAGTTGATAATATATAAGCTTTTATCAAGTCCATTTTCTTCATATCTAGAGGGTACACCGATAAATTGGAAATTGGACTGGTTGTTGATGGTTTAAAAGTTTTCTATAGGCCAGCAGTGTTACTAATATTATTGACCAATATTTTTATGCATAAAGTGTGGCTGAAACATAGTCTCCATTATACATTGATAGATGCTTTCTGTGACACAGTATTGTAGCATTGCCATTGTGGTAGAGTGCATTGTACAGCAACACTACCTAACTAATGTATGTATGTCAGCCAGGGAATTTTAATGCAGAAAATCTGACTCTGATGTTGCATCACCCCACTGAGCATCATGCATTTAAAAAATATTTCCAGTTACCTGGAAGGGCATGCACTACACAGATACCAATGTGGCAGTAATATTTGTTTTCTTGAAAACAAGAGGGAAGAACTAAGAATGACATCTGGAAATATAAATTTTCTCTTCACTTGCATAGAAAACAATCTTGATTATGGACATCTTGTTTGAATTGACTGATATGATTGAATGAATATAGATAAAGATATAAATAAAGATATTGGTAAATGCCAATAAATTCCAATAAAGCTGTATTTGCACTGCTGTTTATGGTTGTTATAAATTCAGATGTCGCTTCTTGCATGTTGGTCTTCATCAGATGCGTTGTCAATTGTGTCAGCCAGTCAGGAGTTGGGTTTGTGGTAAAGGCTGAAGAGTGAATGCTGGAATCGGCAGTCACTGAGGTTGACAACTCCTCAACTGACTGGAGACGACTGAAGTGCCGACGTCCCCTGAGTGCTGAGAGCGCTTGTCAGTCAGCAGACAAACACTGAGCCCTTGTGACACTGGCATGGCAGAGAGGGACTCCATGGGCAAGGTCAGGTGATCTCATGGAACATTCTCCTTCACCACCACCCGCCCTTCTCGCAAAGTTCAGAGCTCGGGAGACGTGCTTGCATCAGTCTTTTCGATTACTGAAGCTTTAAAACTCTACCTTATCCTTGTGTGTACATGTGCGTGTGTGCACAGTGTTACTTTATCTGCCAGTGCCACCTTTCCAGCAGGAGAACCTGTTTGCAGTTGCTGGTTAAGTGTGTGCCGCTCCCGAGCAGTGCTGCTGCTGATAGTGACTGGAGAATGCTTTTGTGTGTCTTCTCATTATTTATTAGTAATGATATGCTGGCTGAGCTTGCTGGTGTTTTTCCGTTAGCGGAAATACTTTTGATTAAATAAACACAAAGCAAAATGGGACTTGCAGAAAGGCCAAGCAGAAGTCCACTAGCCAATAAAAGCTGTGTTTGCTTTTCAGGAGACCACCAATGCAATACAGATGGTACTTTGTCTATTTGTGTAGCCCTCCTTTTGTGTCTTTGTGCTGATGGTACAGTTTTTCGCCTTTATTCCTCAGCGGGCACTTTATAATGAAAAAGGAAACAAAAGAGCAGGCTGTTTTATTGTTTGTGTAGGTTTTCAGAGTGCCGCAGAATCACAGCAAGGTTTCTTCACCATAGTGACTTCAGAGTCTCTATCGATGTTATTCACAGCTTCAAATATTGCTGTTATGTTTATGTTAGGGCTTCGTTTGGTTTCCGTGGCGCACCTCGCTTCAGGAGCTGGTTGGCGCTCAAATCTTAATTTCGCCTGAATGGCCTCAGTGCGGGTGTGGGAGGCAGTATGCGGAGCACAGAGCGCCCTAGGGGAGTGGCCTGTGGGGTCGGGTCAGTCTCCTCACCAGACTGTCGATGTCACCAGTCCCAGAGTGGGTGAGGATATGCTTTTCTGTCGCTTCCTGCCAGATCTGGGATCAGTCATGATTACGGCTGCAATTCTAATTCTAGCAGCCCTGGTAGAAGTATATACATTAACATAGCTTTGGTTTGTTACAATTAATTGTGATTATGTAACAGTAATTGCAATTGAGATAACAATTACAGTGTACTAAAAAAAACGCTAATAGCCAAATATTAATATTATAATGATAATATTTTTTCTTTATTAGTATAATTGGTTGGAAATAAACATTAAGCAGTTTAGCTTAACTGAAGCTTTCATTGTACACAAGGAATAGATGAGGCAAGATCTTTGATTTTCTGCCATTATGTTACTCAGTGACAGCTAGCTGGCCATTTACTTCATCATGTTGAACAGGTTGCTTCAACTTTAACTTGTGAATACCTTTAGGATCCTGTTTTTAGGTTCATTCAAATTTTTTTTACCCTTTTCACAAAGGTGAGTTGCATAAATTCTTTATTAGATATAGATTAGGGATACAGAATATTGCATAATGTGTGCAAAGTAGTCAAGCATGTATTAAGTGAATTACAGTATCTGAGGGAAGTGGTGGCTTGAGAGTGTCCACACGTAATGGTTCGAATTTTCTGCTGATCTGCAGCTCACTGACATTATGTATATTTTTGACATACTGTTAAAATATAGAATATTACAGATGGTCACTTAATACTTCATGCAATACAATTATCTAACAATGCAAAATACAACAGTACAGCATTAACGCCGCAAAGACACGGCAGTTAAGCACTTCACCGCAGTGCTTGCGTTCCAGCAGGATGTTACTGTGGGCACTTCTCACAGTGATTGAAAATGTGAGACTGTGATGGAGTGATAGCTCACAGAAAACAATGCGGAACCGCGGGCGCAAACAAACCTCAGAAAAGCAGCCGTGGACAGCGCTCACAGCCAGCGGATCGCCCCGTTTGAATTTCACTGTAACGAATTAAGACCGCTGGCATCTAATCAAGGCGCAGGGCTGCTTTTCGGATCCATTTTTATTTAATTTGCGACACCTGCTTTTAATATCGGGCTAACGATGCTGTCATTTGTAAGCATATCACAAATGGTTATATAATTGTGCTGCTCTGAAAAATTAAGCACAGTAACCTGGAGGCATGAAAGGTGTTTGTTATTCATTCCACCTGAGCTTTTAATTACCCAATGAAATCAATTAGCTATTTGACTGGAGGACACTTCCTTGTCCTTGGTCCTCAAAAATGGACTCAGTCTCATACTCCCCAGGTGTAACTGAATTTTAATTGCTTGGTTATATGAATCTATGGCAGAAAGTTACATTTACAGTGACAGAGGTGTGTCATTGTATCTTCAGTTGTAATGACTGATTACAAGTAATCATAACTGATGAAATTACAGAGCAGTTCAACCAAGATCATACACCATTCTTGCACCATGTGAGGGATAGTTTAGGTTTGTCCTTTAATAATGTTGACAGCCCAACCAGAAGGAAAGCAGTTGCCTACACACAACGGATAGTATATAATCTGAAGTCACAGTAGTGATGTGTCTTCAGAGCATAGTGGTCCGAAAAGGGCAGCATTGTAATGAAGTGTTTAGAGCAATGCACTAGGAACTAGAGGGTTGCGGGTTCAAATCCTGCATGAAAGTAGAGCTGCTGTAGATAAATGAACTGTACGTATGTAAGCCATGAAAGTGTCACTAGGCATGACTGTATATTGAATTAAAAATATGATGTCATAGATGTATTTTGAGAGAAGCTGGAAGCTTCGGCCAGCATGGGTCCCTCTGAACTAGGTGAACCTGCTCCGTGTGTGCTGTGACTAGAGCTCCAAACAGCTGCTGCTGGCTTCATTATTCACGCATACAGAGATCTGCTGCGCATTGCTCTCAAATGCACAATACGTATGCGTAATCGCAGGCAGACAACACAAAGGGACGCAATGTAGATGCCGAACAGAAACTACAGCTGAGAGCCATAATCAACAGATTAGCAAAGAGATCAACAACACATTGTTACACACATTGCACAACAATGTGTTGTGCAAATGGTTAGGATTATGAAATTCAACAGAAATAGAAAGCAGAAGAAAATATGCATGTAGCAATAAGTATGCAGCTATGTCAGTATCCACTAATTCTCTCAGTAGCCCACTTCTTCGAATTAGTGCTGTACTTTGTTTGTTGTATGTTCAGAGGCCTGCTCTGCTGGAGGTCTTTGAACGTTTTTGCTGTGGATTGACTCTGAGTTTATCCACAGCATGTTCTAGAGTCTTCTAGCCATACAGCTGAGCTCACATAAGAGCTTGGAAGGTTACAGGGCTGTGCTCTGGGGTGTGATTTAACTTAAAGTTATCTTTTAATGTGTACTAACTGGGCTTGGGCATCCGTTTTATGGAAAAAAAAAAAAGCCAGCAGGTGTTTTGAAACGAGCCAGGGTCAGGCTCGTTTAGTGACACTGACGAGGCTGAGTCGCTTTCCAGAGCTTTTGTTTCTTCACAAAACCATCCTAGGTGCCTTGTGTTTAAAGCTGATGCTGAAGCAGCATTAAAGAGACCCTAACCAATGATCCAGCTTTATCGTCCCAGCTGCAGAAAAAGCACATGAGGACTAATGAGCTAATCAGAGCTCCTACTTTAGATATTCTGCATTCCCCAATTATGGCACTCAATTAAAAATGTATTTAGGTCCAGAATATAGGGAACAGAGTCCTGATGATGACTGTCTGAATTTTGGGCCCATAGAGCAGTTATGGGTTCACTCAACAAGTGTTATGATTAGACCTATGCAGGTTTCCACAGTCTCGCAGTAACAGGCCCGGCTTCTCAGCATTTGTCTCATTCCAAAATGAATGCAGCACAGTGTTCTCAACGGGAGGTCCTGGCAGGCGGCTGTTAATTTGGTGTTTTAACAGCCTTTTTGTAATTATAGTTATTTTAATAATTGTAACTTTCACATCCTCCCCTTCCCCCCCTCCCCACCACACAGGCACTCGCGCACGCGCACGCACACACACACACACACACACGCACACACCTCCCCTCAAGCAAGACAACAGTGTATGTGGGTGTGAGTTCAGCGGAAGCTTTAGATAACTTTCTGTCTTCTCCTTCTCTGAGCCTAACTGGAGGAGTCAGGATGCCTTCAGGGCTTGCTTTGCATGCACGCTCCATCCACGCCCATGTTATACCCCCCACTGTCACATGCCATGGAGATGCATCCCATGTGGACCCGTGAACACATGAAAAAAGTCTGTTCCACTCAGCTGCCCTCGGAAGCTTCTTTCGCAAACAAAGCCCCTCCAACTACAGGCGACAGGATAGCAGAAGGGAACGCGGCCACCCAGAGGTTGTTATACTTCGCAGTTGTCCCCGGTCCATAGGAAGAAGGGCAACACAGACTAGTCATGAGCATTACGCTTAGACCGGAGCTGCCGCCCATGCAGGGAAATGAGGCCTCGCTTCCAGTCCCAAAGCCTCTCCCACTCACCCCCACTGCTCATGAACATGTCGATAATTTTACCCCTGAAACAAAGATAAGTAGAGCGAGACTGTCCGAGGGCCAGATCAAATGGAGAGTGTGACTCACCCCGCTGATTGCCGATGAGACATTCATTATTTGTCTCCGGGCTGAGAACCAGCAGCCCCTCTGACTCGTGAGAAACCTGCACAAAGCCTCATGGGTACTGCCTCATCCACACATATGAAGCCGATGTGAGGGAGCAAAGTTCTTTAGAGACACCACCCCATGCTTTATAGACTGTTTTCTTCAAAAGCTGCACTTTCTGCTACTGGGGCTCATAGTGAAGCAATATATTTACACCCCTGCCGATTAGGAAGAAAAAAGTTGAGTTCGGTGCAGTTCACTGCCATTCAAAAAATAAGCTGCGTGCATCTCTTGTTGCTGGGTGAGTTATTTAGTCTGAGTATTTTGCCTGGCCTTGAGCAAGATGATATTTCAATTCAAGTTTGCACAAAACGCCTCTTTTTTTTTTTACTTACGTTTTTTAGAGGGGGAAAAACCTGCAATGACTTTTCATAGATGAAAGCCCTCTGCCTCAAGGTGTTTGTTTTGCTATGACTTCATTTACTTCTGCAGTACCACAGCAGACACTCCTGGGTCTCTCTCATTCCATCATCCAATAACATTCCAGTGCCAGCGGCTGTCGTAAGCATCTTTTTGGTTCTTTCTGTTCTCATTTGGAGTCACACTCGGCCTCTCCCGCTTTCCCTCTCCTTCACCTCGGTTCAGCACATGGACGCCTGAAGCTGTCCTCTTTGAGCGCTGCTGGCTTATGAAATCTTGACACTGGCTGTTTTTTTAGGAATGCGCCAGTCTGTAAAGCACTCAACCATCATGAATCCCGAGGGGTCGGGAGAATGGTAGCACGATGAGGTGTCAGAACGCCAACGATCCAGAGCATGGTGCTGACAAGGCTGAACAATAGTGGCCTGCTCCTGCCTCTTTTAAAATTTTGAATGGTTGCCTTGTGCAATCACAATATGTAAGTGCCAGTCTGCAGTTGGGGCAGAGGAGCGGGGGGTTGGGGGGGCTTTCCCTTAGGTAGCTGCCCATGGTTGGTCTATATTACAATATACCAGCGTAAAAATGTCTGTCCAACAATCTAGCGATTCCAAAATGGTCACTCCAAGGTAGTTTCTCTTTTCTTTATCCCTGGAATTACTAATATTTAATTTGTGCTCCATCATACTGACTGAAGTATGATCACCTTTGTCTATACCTTTGAATAAGGTATGTAGCAAGCAGACCATTTCACATCAGAGTGGAAGTAGATGACTGAGGGACTGTGTTTGGCAAATCAGCTAGAATTAACACATCAGTGCGGTTATTCAGAATCCCTCTTGGCTGTTACATAGTCTTCCTGGTGATACAATAGTAGACATAAAAAGGGGAGTTAATTTTGTTGTTTATTTCATGTGTAGTTTTAGTTTAGAGAAGGACAGTAACCAGTAAGTAATTGTCATTTAGTGTAGGTACTTTTGGCCATTCACTGTAAAACTTCTATAAACAAAAAATTATATATTATCTGTATCCACGTTTCTGCAAAACAGTGCCAGTGTACATCACCTAATTGTTATACCAGTCTCCTGTATTTGAGTAAAATTGTCAGTTTTTAAGCAATGGCTGCTTATATGGATGATCTGCAATTGAGTGCCAGAGTCAATCTCTGTTTTTATCGGTATGTTTAAGTTGAGGTTGTGGCTTTGTCAGTGTGATCATCTTGACCACATGTTATGGTCAGACCATGAAACCACCAAACCACGCTGCTCACAAGCAGTGTTTATATAAAGGCTGTGCTGTCCTAAAATTGCTGAAATTGGACACACTAGAACCTCGCCTTAGGGTTAATAATTAATCCCTTTTTATGTGTAGGGAGCTGAAGTTTTGGAGGATGTTTTTTTTTCTCCATCAGGGATTAGTACCTGCATATTTACTTATTTCTATCATATCAAAAAATCCCATTTGCAAATGCCAGCAAAAAAAGGAAACCAGCAAATCCCTGTTGAGGCATGAACATAAAATTTCACTTCTGTTTTTCTTCAGGTTCAAGAAAATGGCAGCATTGGGAAGGCATTTATTCAAACGCGGGCATTTGGAGCTTGACATTGCTCTGACAGGTCTGTTTTCCTTTCTGCCATGCGTGCATCGAGGGGGTTGTATTTATGTCAGCCTTGACAGCCAGGGATGCGTCGTGCATCACTTTGTTAGTGGCTGGCATAGTAATGGAGCTGTACTCGTCAGGATCTCCTTTGGTGGTGGTTTGTGACAAGGGGAACGTTTATTTGCATAGCGTTGGGTTTTGTACACGCGTCAAATAACCTCCTCTTGAACTCGCTGCTTCACTTTTAGGTCAGTCATTGTGAAAGGATGCTCCGCTCCGGGTTGTGTCGTATTGCTCACGTTTTACCCAGTTTATATTTCTGTTGCTCATGGTTGTTAGGATCAGAACCAACAACATCCTGGTCAGGAGCTTAGAGCCTTGGCTAGACTTGGCTGCCTTGTAATGTTTCCTTGCAGGGGTACATTGTAGTGAATGTCACATGTTACCAGGGGGTTTTAATCACAGATAGGACATGGCCATCGTACTCATCAGCAAGGTATTTAATCCCAAGTGTATGATATCCCGCTGTATAAAAGGGTACCATGCATACAGTATTGAATTCTGGCATTCTCTGCATCTCTCCTGGTTTTCAGCCGCTTGAGGGAATAAGCACATCAGTGGCACAGCGGGAGCCCCACACCAACCTGCCCTCTTTATCGATGCCCAGCCCAGCCCTGATTGGCCATTCCTCTGCCGGGCGGAAAATAGCTGCCGCTCTGTTGAAACCTGATTATTGGTTTAGCGACTGCGGATCGATCCTCCTCCGGGGCCCCTTGTCACGAAGCTCAACTGTTTCGCATTTTGCACGGAGACTGGGGGGAGGGGGGGGGCGGAGTTGGGTGATCAAAGGCTCCGACACATGGGGATTCTGCCGTGAATCGCACCCCATTTGTAGCATTTGCATCCACACCCTTGATCTACGTGGAGGCGTAACGCTTATCGGCTCACTACTTTGATCCCACATAGACTTTTTTCCTCCTTTTTAATATAGATCTAAAAAACCAGCAGGTAGCTTCTCAGCATTTCTGCATTATGCAGCAGGTATATTATTATTATTAAAATGACATACTCCAGCCATATTTGCCGAGGGCTATGTTTGGGGTCTGTTTGTTGAAGTGCTTTAGATGCTAAGCACATTTTCAATAAAACAGAATACTAAGTGCAATAACTTTATCAATGGTATAATTAATTGTGCCTTGTTTTCTACTGCTGCAATTGTGCTCAAATATACAAATCAAATCAGGCTGTTAACATTTTACATTCAGGACACAAATTTTGCAGTGTGAGTATTTGGTTTTTTGTAAAACAGATTAACAGACTGTTTTCATGTCCAAACTGTTTCAGTCAAAACCCGGGGCATAGCTGTGTCTGAATGAGAGCCTTGACTTACTTTGAAAAGATGCTGTTCTCATCGCTGTGGTCTGACAGTTCATAAAATATTGAAATGTGCTGAGGTTCCATGGTTTCAGGATATGAATCTGTCATTAAGTCAATGGTTCTTAATTAATTCAAATGCCTCTGTGCCTGGAAGGTGAAGAGCTATTTTTGTTAGCCACCTGTCTTGCTTTAGTTTCAATGCGAGCTCATTTTCTTTTCACTGCTGTTCGTAAGTAAACCGTAAATGGGAGCATTCTCTGCTGAGCCTACACGTATCATCATCGCGTAATTAAACAAGTCAATGAAGCTCTGACGGGACAAACACAATTAACACTGTGTTAATGCTGGAAGCTCAAGCACTCCCTCACTTTACTATTGAAAACGATTATCTGTGTGAGCCATGAAAGGAGCGGTTTGATGGCCTTTTAGCTGTTGACAATTCCTCATCTGCAAAGACTGTGTAAATCGGAGGTAGTTAAGCAAGAAGTGCCACAATGCCACAGTTTATATGCCTCTATCATCTAGAGTCAGATGTGCACATAATTGATGCATATCTTCACGCTAATTGCTGGCAGGCATCTATCTTGTGTTCAGTGTGTGCTCCCTGTAGGGGCATTGATGTGCGTGTGTGTGTGTGTATGTGTATGTGTATGTGTGTGTGTGTGTGTGTGTGTGTGTGTGTGTGTGTGTGTGTGTGTGTGTGTGTGTGTATATGCATGTGCGCGCGTGCGTGCATGCGTGTGTATTTGGAAATTGGCTGTCAAGAGAAATACTGATGCCAACAGGTTAGGTGAAATGCTAGTTACAATGAGTGAACTTCAGAGCTATTAGCTACGCAAGCATGTCAATGAGAAAGTGAAGTGTCTTAAAATGTTTTAATTTTTAAAGCACATTTAATTGAGCCTGCAAAATGCACTTATGTCTCCATTGTACCACATGTTGTCGGGGATGTGTGCAGGGCAGGCAGCGGCCAGCGTCAGCAAGGACAAGGACATCGTGTTTGTTCTGTTGTTCAGCCGATGAAGCTGTGTTGGCATAGCCACAATCCGCTATGCAGAGAGGTTTATAATTTGCTGTGCTTTTTTTGATTTTGACCTCTATATATATATATATATATATACATATATATATATGCAAGGTCTTTGATTGGTGAGGATGAAATATTCTAATATTTCTTTAGTGAAATGTTTAAAACCTTTTCACATATACTAAGCCATTGCTATTGTTCATTGCTGTGATGATGTTGCCAGGAAGACAGGGGTATTTCATTGCTGGGCATGTTGCCAGCTGGCCTAACCCTTGTTTACACACCCGATGGTGTATTCCTGGAACATTTTTGGTAATGTTTCATAGACTATTGTTTCCTCTCCTCAAGATGTTTATTGATAGTGTCAGCGCTATAGATGACTGAGATACATATGTAGGTGGTGTAGTATGCAATGCAGGTGACACCCTCACAGTTATGGCTTTCTGCTGTTCTTGGGTTTGGGTCAGCGCCAGCATTGCTGGCACCTATTTGGGACGCATCTGGTGTGTAGCTGTGGGTCATGCCTGCCGGCAGGGTGAAGGGTTACACCAAATGTGGCAACACCTGTTGGGAGAGAGCACATCCAGTGACTGCATCAGCCCGGAAACTGAAAGGGGAGCGAAGGTACAGTCACAGAGCCCAGTGTATGGTGGCTGCAATTAGTGACATCTGTAAATGCCCACGCTGAGGATTACATTCAAGGAGAAGGCAGTATGCATGTGACTTTAAGAAGCAAATGAATGACATCCAAAACAAATTAGACAGTATGCACTGTATGTGGTGGCTATAAAATGTTAATGCTTACACAGATTTGTTTATAGTTATTTACATGTGCATGTTAAACTGGTCTGATGTCCCACGACTTTGATTTGTGCCAGATCTAAACTTTTATGCCCACTGTGCATGGAAACCAACCCTGACATTTAAAAACAAGTAAATCATTAAATAGTTGTCTGAATAAATATACCAATAAATCACCATGAATACACTGATCTCCCCTAAACTCTTCACATATCCTTCCACATGAAATAATGACTAATACATTTTTTTGTACCTGATGTATTGATATATCCTTTCATTCATCCAGCCGTCCATCCATCCATCCATTCATTCATCTATCCGTCCATCCATTCATTCATTCATTCATTTTGGCATGATTACTCCTCCATAGTTGTAAGGCATGGGAGCTGTGTGCTCGTTTCCATTGATAAGTGTGGTTAGAGGCAGAGAATGGGTATGGCACTGGGACATGTCCCCCTTTAGCCGGGCTGAAGCAGGAGCAGAGCACCTAGAAACTGCACTGGCTGGCAGTGCCTTCCTCCAGCCCATAACCCCCTTTGTGTTTCTGTCCAAATGAAGCTTTTTCTTGTGTTTTGGGGAGGAAAAGCAGAGGAGGAAAAGTCAGAAGGATTGGTTTTTACGCCGAGTTGATCAGAGTGTGGTTATCTCGAAAAGAGACTGTACACTCTTCCCTCCTTCCTGGTCCCTGTGTAGGAAGTTCCCATCACCGTGTGAAGTGCTGAACTAAGGAGCCCTATTTATGGAACTCCAGATTAACCCTACAGCAAGGATAGCAACACGGCACCACACCTGACTGTTCACTCAATAGCAGCTGAAAATTTACCGCATGGCTTAATGTGCTCAGGCACTGGTTGCCGACCACACTTTGGTTTGCAGCCTTGTAGAAATGGACATCATTTGCTTTCCACATAATCATTACTCTCATAGTGTGGTGAGGGAAGAGTCTTTTGTGAATCATTTACTCAGCTGACTGTGGCCTGGTTAATGGATTCCTGTTTACTCTCTTGTGTGGAGTATAATTTGTTCTCTGCATTGCAGTCCTGTGTTTGGTGCAGTGGGTCAGGAGGACACTGACTCTGCTTTAAGGAGCTTAACAGGACCACCTAAACTTCTAACTAATGTTTGAAATTCTTCACAGGCTGTCTGGACAAATGCAGTTTGACGTCAGTGTTTCTGTGTGACATCAGATTAGTTTTGACATGATTCTCTTAGATCTTCTCTTAGAATCTCTTAGAAGTTGATGCTTGTTGTTTCTGTGGTTGTGGTATTCACAAACCCAGAATTGAACATTTGTATCATCATTAATTGAAGAAGCTCCCTGCCATTTTATTGCCTACCCTGGCTTCATGTAATTGTAATTTGTCAACTGCGCTTGTGTAGTTTGTGTGTCAAATGAAATCTCTTTGCATGTGCCAATCTGATTAGTAGCCTTTGAGATTTTGTACTATATTCATGCACATATACATATACATTTATGTATTTTTAAGAATGTATTTTTTTGCAGGGTTGGAGTTTTAGACAGATGATGCATTGTATGAGACGTTGCACTAAAAATGCTTACAGCGCTTGTCAATGGCTGGGGGAGACTTGGAGCTTATGCTGAGTGATGTGACAGAGAGTGAGCTGTGAGCACAGGGACCCATCCGTCCATCGAGGGTGACCTCCCTGGTCTGCCAGACTGACCCCGGTGGCCCTGCGGCAGAAGGCAGGAACGTGCCGAGTCCCAGTGGGTCTCGTCATTCATCAGTCAAGGTCATCCAGGGATGAAGCTGTGAACAGGCAAAAGGAGGAGGAGACTGGTGTGCCGACCTCTGAACTCCGGCACCGCCATCTTTGTCGGTGTTTGACAGGAATAGGTAATGGGCCACTCTCTTCAAAATTTGTTATCGCAGCAAGAAATACTTTCCTCATTTTCTCATCTCAGGAGCTTACTTTTCTGATGGGAATGATCTTTCATTATAAGAACATTTTAATAATACTCCAGTGTTTCTCCAGCATGCCACTGGCTTTTCTGAAGACATTTCTTTGTAAGAAAAAATCTTGAAATAAGCCTTGTTTTGTTTTTTGTTTTGCTTAATGGAGAACCAAAAAAAATATTTAGCCTGAGTTAAATTATATATAAATTATATAATTTATTGGAAAGAGTTTTAAAAATACATTATTTTTTGCCCTGTTGGAGCATCCTAAAATTTGAATGTCAATGAGTTAAGTCTTACACAGTTATCATCTCTCCCTGCATAGCTGGGCTGTTTTATTTATAAGAAAATACATTGTTTTTGTGCTGAAGTGGCCCTAATTGTAAATACTTTGAATAAAGTTTAATCTTACACGTGGTGTGGCTTTAATTACAGAGTTTAATTAGCTGTCTTCCAAGGCACATGTAAGCATGTTGCTTTGGGGCAAACCTGCATATTTTTAAAAAATTAAACCGAGTTTCCTTCTCTCCTACTGTTTTCACTCCGTTCACCTACCTTTGTGCTGAATGCAAATCTGTCCAAATCAAGAAGTCTGATAAAAGGCCTCTTAATCCCCTCGTCAGCCTCTTTTGGGTAAATGTGTGATCATATGAAAGCTCCAAATATATCACCACAGGACTGCACCTCAAGTTCCACTCTTAATCCACAGAAATGTACCTGTAACTCACCGGAGGTGATTTTAAGCTCTTTAAACACATTTCTTTCCATGGGTGGTTTTCTCCTTCAGTTCTGACTTGAAAGACTTTATTTAGGTGTTTCATTTTGAAATGTTCCGTGTAGGAGCTTGTACATGATTAGTGTTAAACTGAAACAAAGCTGTATTATACTTGGTCCAGTTTCATTTTGTTGAGTGAGAATTGCTGCAGTGCTTTAAAATGGATAAAATTCTGCTTACTGGATTTGGAAAAACATATATGTGGCTATCCAAATGGATGGTCTCCAATTGCTTTGGGTGGGTCAGGTACTCGCATGTATTAAGAACTGTAAGCTGAATGAATAATGTATTTAACTGAACTTTGGCAAGATGTTTTAAGCTCTTCAGGGGCCAGGGATGTTGAGCTGACTGCAGCTGTTTTTTTTAAAAGAGCAAACAATTCCAATCTGCTGAAGCTGAGCAGCATCCAAATTAGTATGATGAGTTCTCGGTATAGTAACAGCATAAAATGGAGGTGATCAAGTCATGTCTCAAGGCAGTGCCCTATTTAGAAACCTCGCCCTGCAGTTTTGTGAAACATCGCTCCCGTAGTCTGAAATGATTGCGTCGGCCGCTGCTGTTCTGGCCGAACGTTCCCTATCCATTTTTAGTGTTTCCAGCCGTTTAGCTTTAATGGATTCAATCAGTTTGCTGCGCTTGGATACACGGGCTTGAATGTTTTTGCCTTGGTACGCTGGACAAAACAAATATTGAGCCGGGCGTCTGGCTGAGAGAGCGTGGTGAGAAGTGACAGATGGAAGACGAACCGCAGTGGTGTCAGCCCCATCTCCAGCAGTTTGACAGCTCCTCACGAAGCAGCGCCCTGAGTAAAGGGTTACCTGCCTCGTGAACTCATGAACAATGAACTGTAGGCAGTCTTTGTCATTGCAGTGCCTCACTCGATGTCTCGCGAGTGCTTAATCTGAGATGGTAAGGTCATCTCTGAGCACGCGTTCATGTGAAATATTTATAAATGAATCACAATTAAATCCCTTTTTTTTTGGCTGTTGTGAGCTTGTGATGGAAATCTTATGGTGTTGTATACCTGGTACTTACAGGAGGCCATTTTTCCAAGTTTCACCAGATGAACACATTGGCACTTGAACAACTTCAAGAAACAAATGCCCTAATTAAGGGAGCAGTACAAGGTGAATGCAGTATTAGTAAACCTTCAGTAAATTCTTTTTCACACGCCCGGGGACATATTTCATGACTAATGAAATTTAAGAAACTGGCTCAAGAAATTTAAAATAGTTCAGGCTATGAGATGAAATCATTATGCTTGGCTTTCGTGGGTGGATTTAATTGAATATGTGAAAATTAATATGGTACTTACTGTAACTTACAGTATGAAATAAACAGGCTGAAAAAAGATTTCATAATGAGACCCGATGGGCCACCAACACATGTACAGAACGAGATGATTACCACACTGATTGCTTTTACTGCAAGTAATATAGATGTATAACAGTCATGTTTAAAGGTTATTTCAATTTATCTATTTTTATACAGTTGAGCACAAAATGCTTTGCAGGTGTAATAAAAATATATAAAACAAATAGACCAAAACAAACAGAATAAATAGGCTGGATAATCTGTAACTTTCCAATAGCATAGCTAAGGAGCCCAGAGAACAAAGCATTGCAGTATTGCAGTCTAGATGAAATAAAGGCATGGGTAATCTTCTCAACATTAAGTAGGGATAGAAATTACCTCACTTTTGCAATATTTCTGAGGTGATAAAAGGAAATTTTGGTAATATTCTTAATATGGGATTTCATATTAAGATCTGAGTTTTGGAATACCTCCAGATTTCAAAACTCAGCCTGCAAGTTTAGCATTTTGGTGAAAGTATCTATGCTTAAAAAACAATATCTCTGCCTCTTGGGACCCACTAAAAGAGCCTCTGTTTTATTTTCATTTATTTGCAGGAAGTTTTGTGACATCCAGATTTTTATGTCTGACCTACATTTAATTAAGACTGTAATGGGGAAGAGAGATCAGTCAAAGACCAAGAATCATGCCCTGTGGGACCCCACAAGTAATACTAGCTGTTCACTACATATAGTAACAAACATTTTTCTGTCAGTAAGATATGATTCAAGCCATTTTAAGACTATTTCACATAGTCTTACTGTTTTCAGTCTTTGTACAAGCAATCTGTGATCTACTCTACCATAAGCAGCACTTAAGTCTACGAGTGTCTACAGTTTGAGTTGACCAGAATCTGATTTTCACCACAGATCATTAACTATTTTGGGTTTTGGCCTTATCATAGCACGGAAATCTCCCTCATCACATTGAAACTTCTCAAGAATTTTAGGGGATATTAAAGGCAAAGATCATGTATTATTTGAATGGTATGTGAAAGTCAGTTTAAGATGTATGATGATGATTACGATGAAGCTGAGGTTCATGGTGATGATGAAGGCACATGCCAATTAAAGCAGTTCTGCCACCCCGGGAGCCATGTGGAAGCTTGGTGACTGACTCGGACTCCCCCAACCACACTCCGCCTGAAAGCTCCTCCTGTTCAACCAGAGATAATTCTACCATATTCCTCTAGAGCAACTCATCCTTTTCCCTTCCTGATTTCTGCAGGAGCATCAGTCACTCTGCAAACTTCAGACATGTCCACCCAACAAAAGCCTTCTCTGTAAGGGTTCTGTGGCATTGAGTGGAAGAATGTGTCTTATCAGCTCCAGATGGCATGTTGTTCAGTGAATGGCTAATGTATATGAATGCATTCTGTGGAAGAGGCAGCAGTTTTAACCTTACTATTCTAGGACATTTGCCGTACAAGAACACCATTTATGTGCTCTTGTGGTTGTGAATCTAGAACAAGGTACCAGTTATTGTTAAAGGAGAAAATTAAGTCCAGGGAAAATGTTTGGCAGAATAAAGTGGGCAATTACAGTTGAGTCTTGTAAGGGCTGCTGACTTGGTGTGTACTTGGTACATCCAATTAAACTTTCCCTGGCATTCATTTTTGAATACTTATATTCAAAGTAATATAAGTAATATTTTTTACTTTCAGAAAGTATTTTACTATTACTTTCGAAACAGATTAATCTATGTCCAATTACATATTCTACATATTAAATAATAAAACAATGATAAACTACTGACTATTTCAAGGGGAGTACTGAAATCAGGAACATTGGAGTATATGAGCAGTGAATGGCATGACTACATATTACTTAGTTTTACATTTACATTTGCATTTATTCATTTGGCAGACGCTTTCATCCAAAGCGACTTGCATAGGTTACAGTTCTTTACAATGTTATCCATTTATACAGCTGGATATTTACTGAGGCAACTGTGGGTTAGGTACCTTGCCCAAGGGTACAGCAGCAGTGTCCCAGCGGGGATTGAACCGGCAACCTTTCGGTTACGAGTCCTGCTCCTTAACCACTTTTGAGGTGGTGATCATTTATGTTCTATTGAAGAGAATAATTCATTTTATGCATTCCTGGTGCTGTCACGTTTAAGACATTGTGTTTTTTATTAAGTTGGCCCAGTGATAGGTGTGATGTTTCTCAGAGAGGACAAGTGAGCGGATGAGATGTGAATTGGTTTGGCTTTGCAGAATCTGGCTTGGAAATCACCAGGCACTGTTCTACAGCAAGCGCCAGGGACATGTACTGCGACTGTATTACCACTTGAGCTGATGTAGTATTATTAAAGATGGTGTGATGATTCATGTATTTACTTTAATCCATTCATAGACGACAAATATGTTTTGTTAACTGTTAAGTCTATTTGTGTGTTACTATAGATGTACTAACAATCACCAATCTCAGCCTTGTTAGGGTAATACGCCAGTATGCCAATGGTTCTGCTGTGTCTATGTATTTTCTTCCTATAAACTGCCATAGGATGCTTCGAGTAGGAGTAGCATTCTTTTTTTTTTTTTTTTTTTTTTATTGTTACATCAAGTTCCAACTCAAGTGCAAATTGAAATAACTTTGAAGGCAAGTTCAAAGATTTTTCCACTCACACAGTCTTGGATGTCCTTTGTTTTTGTACTTTCAATTGAAGAAAGTGGCATTTGTTTCCCTCAAAATGGAGGTAAGGCCTTAGTCAATAAAATGATTGATTGTACAGGAGAGCGGGACACTACAGGCCAAACTCTCCTGCATTTTGCCGATATCCCCTGCTGATGCAGTCAAGTAGGGTGATGCCAGGAGGGAATTGAAAGTGTCTGATGACAGCATGTGACTGCAGTTGCTGCATTGAGATCACAGTGTCAGCCTGAATGGGACTTGCAGTGCTAATCCTGTTTTAATTCGTCCGTTCCTGCCTAGTTTTTTCACAATCAGTCAGCTGAGCAGCCCGCTTTGGCGTTGATCGTAATGGCTGCTTATTTCCATGGAGATTAATTAGTGCACATTTTTAAAATGGAATCACAGCAGAACACAGTCGTGCAAGAAAGTGGACTTCCATACTGAGTCAAGGGAGCTGATGAGGATGCATGTAACAGCTTTGTTTGGCAGACATGCTGTCTGCCAAGAAATAAACTGAATGCCACTCCTTGCGAGGTTCAATGTTCAATTCATATAGATAAAAAGGAAGTGAAGGAAATGACCTTCATAAATGAATCTGAGCATGTTCCATGAGATTGGAGTATTCTGCACAGTGCTCCCAAGCTTACTGATTCCAATGCCTACCGGTTACTGACATTTTTCGCATCCCAAAGGGCTGAAAAGCATTTTTTGCTGTTTCCATATAGTTTATACAATCCCCACTGTCTTAATGAACTCTATGAATTTTATTTCTTCATTGAGAGTACAGGATTTCGCCCACGGGAATATTTGTCTCCTGGTAAATGGTATTGACTTGCTATATCAGCTACAAAGACACAGTATACCTTAGTGCAGTGTTTCTTTGCCTTTGCCCTGGAGGCATGCTGCATATGCTAGTTTATCTTCCAACTGGTTTAAATTAATTAGTTCTGACTGAGCTTTTAATTGAAAACTAATCTGTATTTAATGTCTCTTGAGAGTTCATCAACTGTCAGCCCGGTGTGAATAAAACATTTTGTGTATTTTTCCTTGCACAAAAAAAATAAACAAGCAAATGATTTTTCAGGATATTTTTGTTCATATCTGTCCATTAAACAAATTTGGGGAGGCTTTTTCAGTTAATCTTAATTAGCTGTTTAATTAATTCTGATAGGACCCAAAACATTTGTTCAACTAATTAATATTATTCAGTGAACTTGAGTGCAACTTTGTATGACCAATTTGAAGGGTACAGAACACAGAAATAAATTGAAGACATTCATTTTTGTATGTATCTACCTGCACAAACACCTTTTAAACTACATATTTCTTTCACATAGGACTAACAACAGTTTCCCATCAAGTGAGTTAAAGACACATACACAAAGCTCCTCCGGGACCCCTCCCTATATGTGAGGGATGTGTGAAGGTCCTTAAACCTTATAGTGGATGTTGCGATGAAGTGCTGTCCATTCTTACTGGTTTATGCTTAAATGGACATTTCAGGGAATGTTGGCTCCTACCACTGCCCATTCATGATGTCTCACTGGCTGTGTCTCAAATGTGTTAACGTGTTGCATTCTTTCCTCAGTTCATCCTACATTCTCACATCCTGCATGGCCTTCAAATCAGTGACTGGTTGCCTCCTTAAGTAGCTCCAATTCATAGGAGACACATAAAGGAAGCAAGTCATTTTCTCCATTGTCTCTTACGAGTGAGGATGCATTGATGTATGCTCATGCGGAAGAGTGTTTCAAGGATTTATGACGCAAGCCTCACACGCTTGCCCATATATTTTATTGTTGCAATAAAATAAACAGTCTCTATGGAAATGCAAAGAAAAAAGCATGTGTATATATATACAAGACATAATCGGTCAAAATGACAAATTATATCTGGACAACAATTACACTCATGTTGTGGATTTTTCTCAGAATATTTCATGAAGTGATGTAATACTTTAAATCGTCCATAAAACACTATAAATTTGATTTTATACAAATGTCCTTTTTCATGGATGAAACATTTTGCTAATACAGTCAAATCAACCGTTTCTGTACATTCCATGCTACGAAAACACTTTGAAGAAGGAAGAGTTCCTCATTCTTTTCTCTTCTCATCACTTGTTTTTCCTCAGTGGGCATCACCAAGGAATCAAGGAGACAGGAGGAGACATCTCTAAAGTATTGAGATGCTCCCAAAGTCTCACTTTGGCAGCTAAGATGCTAAGCTTTGGCAAATGGAGATCAGGTTAGGAAGGGTCCTTACAGAGAGTGATCAGTGCACCTCCTTAGAGAAGTCTGTGAATCTTTGCATGGGTGCACCATTGTGGAGATTTTGCTGTTCCCTAGCCAATTATTCCGTAGCCAAAGATTAAGTTGTACTACTTTTTTCTACCAGCAAAGTAAATATCAACAATTGTTTGGTGTTTGTGAAGGCTTTCATGTGCATTATCTCTCACTGTTCCATATTGAAACAGATTTATTTATTCTTCTCATTTCCTGTGTGAAAATTGTAATTTCCGGGCGGGGTGACTGCTCTTGCCCTTCGCTACAGGTATTTTTCAGAGCTTTGGGTCTGAATGACACAAGTAAAGTAAACAGCGATCAGTTTTGTAAAGCCCTTATCGATTGCGTAGGCTTGTGACTAATGGAACGTATCAGCATTGATTCACCCTGACGCGGTACTATGGATTGCAGCGTTAAAGTCGTTAATTGCCCTTTTGACTGTGTCTAGCCCTTCGATAGTTTTTAATGTGCTGCAGAATTTAGCAATGCCCTCTATTGAAAAATGGTAGTATGTGTCGCATCAAATCAAGTTTTAAAAAATAATAGGGTCACATTAAAACAGGGATTATGTTGACAAAGTTGATTTTATAGAACTGTGTACCAACACAGTAGGTTACAGGTTTGAATTCTGTAACTTGAAATTGAAAACAACGCTTGCTCAATTGATCAAGCTATGTAACCTGAATTGGGTTGGTGCCCTAAATACCCCGCTACATAGCTTTGTGAGTGAATAATATGTAAAATCTAAGTATGTAAATTGCTGAAGGCTAACTTCCTTCCATGGTTGATTTTAGTGAGCCGGAGGATTTCATTAATGGAAGTCCAAGGGAAAAGTAGCACCAGCTGTGGAGGGATTAGTTTTAGGAATATCCCCAGACCTACAGGCCTTGGTGTGTGCAAAGGGAGTTTCAAGGGGATTCAAAGCTGCCTTCTCTTAATCTCTGAAAAGTTTTACCCTGAAGATGATTTGAAGGATGTGACCATGGTCATGGGGGTGTAATACAGTTTAACCTCACTAATATCTCCTTGTACAATGTTACACCTCACTACATGTATTTTCAGTATAAGTGCATCTTAAAACTAAATTAACCCTGTAAAAACATTATAATATCTCCTTTGTAAAATTCTATATTTTAATTCTATATTTTAAGTGCACCATGATGGGAATCTGGGTCAGCTTATTCCAACTCCTGCATCCGGCAATGACTGTGCTGTGCTAACCTGTAAATGTAAGCAAAGCTGGTTGAGGTTCCAATGGAAACCTTCCCTAAGCAGTGTACATCATCTCTGTGAGGCTCATATGCGTTTGTGGCAGACTACAAACTGAGGGCTTTGTGTTTAGTCATGGGTCAAACAGGGAATCTGCGAGGTCACTGAACCTCTAAATTATGCAAATTAACTTGCGCATCTGCTCACGCCACCCCAGCCGCATAGAGACTGCAGTTAAAATGAAACTCAGGGTGCCGCATATGAGAAAAAGTATTTTTCTTGGGCGTGCCAAGCATTTCTAATTTATCCTTAAATGTCCCTTTCATGCAAGCTAATCACGTTCCCTGGGTTCACTATCAAATGCCCATAGGCTTGTTCCAGAAAACTTCAAATTAATTCTAGGTCCCAGTTTGACACACATGGTAAATCATAATCTCGAGATGAGCTACTTACTCGTTTTGGTGAGAACATTCTGTAGCACCTATGTTAGACTGGTAGTACCAGTGTCAGACTCCGGTAGAGAAAGATGCCTGGACATGACATTTTAGAGGACCAGTGGGACCAGTATTGCTGTTCTAGTACAGGAGAGGTTGAGGTTGTGTCTCTGCGTCACTCTCCATTGATATTCAAGAACAGGCTCTGGGCCCTCCGGTAATGCAAATATTGTACAAGCAGAATTAAACACGTTCTCTGGGTAGCTTGGCCCTGAATTGGCTGTATAATGCTTTCAACACATAAAAGAAATCCAGTCTTTTTCATCACTCACCTCTCTGCCCCCTCTCACTTCTGGTTACCCTTTTCTCTTTTTTTGTGTGTTTTCATTTCCCCCTTTGCAGTCACATGACCCACTTTATTTTGTTTGGATTTTGTTGCGTTACCACGGAGATAAAGACATGCATTTACACATCTATTTTTATCGTAGAAGACAAATTATCTTTCTCCTGCAGATTCACATCATTGACTTTCCTTCAGGCTGTTGAGTATTTTGGAAGGTGTGGAAAAAGACTGTTTATCCAGAGGTTCAGCTTGTTTCTTTTTTTTCCCCCCATCTCTCTCACCTCATATTCCCTTAGCTGACTGTTGGTGGCTAGTGATAATGTTTTTTTTTGTTTTGTTTTTTTGATGTGCTGAAGCAGTTGTTGCACATTGATCCCATCCTGGGTGTAGGAATGGGCCCTCCTGTTTTTTGTTGATTATTTTTGAGCTTCGACTGGTCATGTGAAAGAGAGCAGTGAGCAATGCGAGCACCTGTTTGGAGGTTTAGATTAAACCTGTTGGGTGGGAGCAGAAATGTTTTTGAAGGAGAGTAAAATATAAACAGGAAGCTGTGGGCTGAGAGCATGGTCTCTCCCTCACCATCTGCTCTCTTCAGAGGAAGAAACAAAACAAAGGAAAAGCTGATTGGTTTTTTTGTGGTCATGTGATCAGCTGGGAAATGCCACAGCCATGCACACCCACTGGCACGGTCCTTTCTGTGAAGTCGAGCAGCTGTTGTAATTGGACACATCTGGATATCCAGTGACACACAGGTATGACAAAGCCTGCTGTGTCAATTAGCATCCCATCCTACAGGTGACTCACTCAAAATTATAAAACGATTATCCAAAAAAATGCTTAAATTTCCTTAATACAGCGTGTTTTGGAAATGGGCCAGATGTGTTTCACTGCTTGTTCCCTGAAAGTGTCTGATGTCAGCTCCCACAATCCATCAGATTCCAAATGAAAATTCAGACAGAAGGACCTTCCCTTAATTATAATTACCAAGCACTGCAGTCACATTCAGTCATGCAGTCACACAAATGCAAACTACTGCATCCAACTAAAGAGGAAAAACCTCTTAATATACCAGCAGAGGCCCCCTGCAGCCCAAAGAGGTAGGCTGAAGAGAGGGAAGAGCATTTCAGATATTATTTTGTTCACAATGAAGTGATAATAGAACTAACAAAGCACTACAAACTCCAGGTGGAGTAAATAATCACTAATCACCTTCACAGGGAACTGAAGGGGCTGGCGAAAGCTTAATTATCTTTCAATGATGGTGAGAGTGCACCCCTTGTTCAGCTTGGCCCCCAATCCCCGATCAATGAGTTTACACTGCAATGAATACTGATCACAGTCATCATCTCACTCTTGTTCTTACCAGCCTGGCACAGATCCAGAGAAAAGCAGAAACTGACACTAAAACTGAAATTAGACTAATTCATTTTGGCAGACTGAGATGCTTACTCTCTTGATAGCTTTTTGGTAAAGATTTGCTTGTGACCATGATGAAGAATTGCGACTTGTCGTTGGTTCTGTCTCTCTGTAAAATCATTAACCATTGAGGTTGATACATTTCCTCTGCTTGTTTTGTTATTTATTAATGTGAGGAGATTGAGTTGAGAGATTGAATGGAAAATGGATTTCTAATGCAATGTAATGTTTTGCTGTAGATTGTCCAGGGTTTTGTCCAGAGAAGGTATGCATATTGGTGTAAAATGCTGTGCTATATTTACTGTTCCTTATTCCAATCAATTACTCGAGAGCATCTCACATGTTTGCAGTTTGTGCCCTGGGCAGAACTCGATAGTGCTTCCCTCTCACTGATCTCACCTGTTTGTAGTAGTATCCAGTTGGACCTTGCTCTGAGCATGCCCTGCATGTGGAGTTAGAGCAGCCTCTTCTGATATGCTCCGCTGAGCAGCCGAAATCCCTGCTGGATGAAATGACTTCCTCATGGCAATCAGTATTCACTGGAGCGACTTCAAAGGCCATCTCCTGTTTCACAGGCACCTCCATCTCTTTCTTTATTCTGTTGCATTCTGCTTTACAGAACACAGCGCAGACATTCTCACCGTTGAACTCTCGGAAAGTGTCTTGACTGCCCGTTGGACTAATTAAGGCCATTTTTGTGCTTTAAGCTTGCACTGAAATCAGGTGTGGTTTTTGACTGTCTTCAATGACTCCTAATCAGACCTCATTAGCATTTGCCTGAGGTGGTCAGACACTTGCATTTGAAGCTCCCTCAACCACCTGCATTGGCAGAACCTCCAGAGGTAGAACCATTATTTATGTGGCATATCTACATTATTTATGTGGCAGATACTGCACCTAAGCCCAACACACTATTGGAACCTTCCAACCCCTCCTTGCTCAGGGCAGTGTGGAATAACGCACCATAGGCATTTGTTATAGTTGTTATTGTTCTTCACCGAAGATGAAGAGGAGCAGTTCTTCACACCATGACAAATGGCTGCTGAAGGTGGTTTTGATGCCGTGGGGTTCGGAGTTTAAGGAGATGGGAGAAGTAAGCTTTTGAAGGCATAGGTATTTATTTACGGAGAATTCATTTCCCATATCTGAAAGGCCACTACTGATGTTATAGTGTCAGTGTTGCTTAGCAGGATCGTAATGGCATTCTTGCACACAAAATGAGCGCAGCAAGTGGTTTATTACTAACCCTATTTACTGGATAGATTGTGTTCAAGTGTGGGAAAAAGTATTGCAATGGACAAATGGCATTTTCTAGCAAGGGGCGATGTCGAGCAATATTTATCAAACATAATGGCTTTTTTCAGTTAGGCTGTTCCGTACCAAATCCAAAAAAGGTAATGGATTTTGGGGTTGAATTATGCCAATCACTTGCACAGAGGTTTTTTTTTTTTTTTAAATCTTCAAGGCTGTTGTGCCATGTTACAGTCTGTCTCCTTGTCGTTCAGTCATCGTTGCTGACCTGACCTGCAATGCATGATATTATTTATATGTTTAGCAGATGGCTGCACCCAGGGTGAGTTAAAATGCTGTTTCAAAGATTACCTTTTTTTGTATTACATTGATGCACTTAGGTATGTACAAGAGCAGCTGAAATGAGGTGCCATGCTCAAGCATACGACTGCAGTGTTGGATGTGGTGAATCCATAACCCTTTGGCCAAGGCTTCACTGCTCTAACCGCTGAGCCAAACTGGTGTGAGTTTATTGGCTCAAACGATTCGCCCTTCAAAGTACGACAAAAAACGACTGATCGGGCACCCATATTTTACTCAAATTGTGCGTCATTGCTGCCCAGCACTTTGTTGCTCCAATACTAATGACTGTGAGGCTTAAGTGAGGCTATTTACTTTGGCATTGGTCACACATACACACGGTGCAGGAGCAGCCCCCTGATACCCATAACTCAAGGCATGGGCGATCCTGTGACACCAGGAGCAAAGTGCTTCGTTTACACATTGTCTCCCTCGCACATCTGTAACAAATCAAGAACACATGGATAATATGCTATAAGAAAGCCTCACATTAAACTGCTCCTCCTCTTCATTCTCCGGTATGTCATAAATGCCTAGCGATGCCACAAAATGAATGCCGTTACCTTGCATGTTCCCCTGGCGACATTACTTCTATGCTGTTGCATTGACACTGACAGGGCTTTATTGTTATGGTTGGAGCAGTAATGAAAATGTGGCAGTGATGTGTTTGGTATGCTTAAATCTCTGCTTCACCCTTGTCTGTAATTGTGAGTGATGTCTGGTTTCTCTCTGAAGAGCAGTTGTACCCACTGCGTGTTTCTGCTGCGCTGACCCTGACAGAGCAAGCAGCAATGATGCAGAGGGCTCAGCACCAGGTGGACACTGCTCATTGTTGGTCGCATCAGAGATCGTGTGACATGCGTCTTGAAAAGGGTTCATTTAAGGATTCAGGGTACAGGTCACTCGCAACGTGCACTGTTCAGAAAATAATTCGCTGGAGAGTTTTATATATAATTCGTTCCTGTAAAATAATTCGTTCCTGTAAAACTCTTAATCTGAACCATGCATGTCTGAAAGAAAAATATGCTTTTATCTAAAAAATGAAGGGTAGTTGGTTCTAATGGCATATGAATACATGTCATTGGTATACATTACATCAGTTTGCATGTATGAGTTGATTGATAAGCATAAACATATCTAATAAATGTTTAGTGCTCAATCAAAAGCATAAGAGTAAATAAAACACATTTTGATCACAGTTATTGCTTGACTACTACCTCAGAAAGGCTAAGAAAGATACCAAGAGCGTAGCATAACATCCCTTTACATGCATGAGGACGTGTGGCATAGGGCTGAAGGCATTGCTACATGAAATAGGCCATGAATTGTTTTACAGGTTATAAAAGCACAGTGAAATCACAGTATCTGAAATATTATGTGTGATGCGGTGGCAGTAAAATTCATTGATCACATTGTTCTGTGTTCACTGTTTATGCCCTGTACAAATTGCTTCCACCACTTTGCCGTCCCCAAGTCGTAATCCACAAAAGTATGAGCTGCCCATTAATTATGGGCTCCTTTGAAACGGTTGCACGCAGAATATGTGCTGTGACATCCTTCGTTTTGTTTGCAAGATGCCTTGCATATTAATGGGGTGCAGCGATGATGTCTGGAGGGCTTGGCGCTGAGGAAGAAAAATCATATAGAAATGGATGTTCTGCTTTACAGGGCAGCTGTAATGTTTCCTGGACCTATAAAGTGCTCATTAAAAATTGCCTTGTTACCCGTGTTGCTTTTGTCTCTCGGTTATTGAAGTCTACAAACTGAAACAATTCATTCACCTCTATTATAATTTGCAGAGCATAAGTATTATCCTCCCCTCCTTTTACAACATTTTCATCCAAGTACTCCCCACCAAGACACACACACACGCACACACACAAAACCTTTCCTCTCACCAGAAAGTGAAATGATCTCCCCCTCACTTCCAGTGGCTAATGGTGCTCTAATTGTGCTGCCCCCATGAGGCTAACTTGATCCTCTCCTGCCCCAGTTGTCATGGCGAGGCACTCTGTGCACCTCACCAAGGGATCAGCATGAGATTTTTAACCCCCTCAGATCTGTACGCCCCTCTACTGCCTCTCTCGCTCTCCTTCCATCCTGTAAAAGTGATGATATAGTGTTAATGAAAGTATCCCAGCCTCCCAAGTTTATCACCTGCTGGACTATTTTGGTTTCTGGTGATGCCTTTCGGTAATTAAAATGCAGCTGCCTCCGCCACCCACACAATTTACCCTGTCAGCTGTACCCCCCCTGCCCACCGCCACCTCCAACTTTACACTGAGCACTGTTGACATCTCAATCCCCACTCACATATTAATCCCCATTCCTAAACCCCTTTTAAACTTTTCCTCCCCACCTTGGGATTGGCAAGTATTTGTACTGTGGGGCCCAAAAAAAGCTTTGCCAGTGGGTGTCATATTGCTTTAGGGATGATGGGGAAAGGATGGTATTCAATGGAATTTATGAAGTATGACAAATATATGCTGACACACCTGCAGCTCTGTTCAAGTGGCCTTGATAACATGGGGAATAGGAAAGAGCCACTAGGGATTGCAAATGGCTACGTTTTGCCCATCCCCAGCTCCCCATCGTGGGGATCTGGTCTCCCCAGGGAAGCAGTGATTATGTGAAGCCATGCAGAGTCCCACCATGCCATGCAGGGCAGTCCAAGTCCGCCACGGGTGTGCCAGTAGGGGGTCATGTGACGGCTGTGGCCCGAGGGGCTGTGCGGGAGGGGTTAAGCGAGGCATCTCATATGACTCACACCCTCTCTCTCCCTCAGTCCCTGCTGTGACCTCCGTGTTGAGCTCTAACGCCATGCTCTACATGGGAGTCTTCCCCTGTTTCTTCTCTTTACATGTGTTCTGGATATGCACAGAAGAGCAGTCCACATGATAATCAGATATGACACTGGATATGAGCAGAGAAGTCTGTTCTGTCCTTCATTAAACTGACAGTCCACAGCTTCACAGCTCATTACCTTTTTCATAGGTAACTCATAACTGGTTAACTGAGCCAGGCTATTTCATTTTATTGTGTGGTGGTGCAAACCTGATTGCACATATTGAAGGCAACAACAGTAATAACAATCCATTGTAGCATCTGTAGAGCTGCAAAGTTGAAAAACTGCCTGTCCTTTTCCTCAGGATCTGGGAGGCCAGATTGTGCTGATTTTGTCAATAAAAGGGGCTAGTTGATATGAAATGTTCAGGCTTTGATCTGTCATCATAGCTGCCTTACAGAGGCCAAGTATGTTGATCCTTTGTTAGGCTGCGGTGTTTGAAGTTGCTTGTGTCGGTTCATGTCGTTGCTTACTTTACAAGCACAGAGAACACAATTCTTTGATCGTTAAGCTGAGGGGTGGAAAACCCTGGCTCTGGAGTGCTGCAGGTGCTTTTTGTTTTTTGTTCCATCCAAACCTTTAATTGCTTGTTGAATCACATATTAAGTTAAATGAACCCAGGTGACCATGTGCTCAAGGTAACCTCTGTATTTCAGCACTCAGAAAGCCCTGAGAATCTGCAGGTCGCCTTTTCCTGATGTAGATCATAATGCATGGATCAACCAATGTAAAGGGGTGTAAATAATCCACCGCAGTTATAATTTTTCACCTTTCATAATTCCTAACAAGAATGTAATTCATGTAGTTTGGATTTTTAAAAGTGGTATTTTTGTGTATTACATGTGATATTTGCATGTGTTGAGCCCGTGTCAGGCGCAATATGCAAGTTTGTGATAGTGTCAGCCCCAACCTCTCCCCCCTAGGAACTGGGCACTGATGTCATTGCAGCCCTCCAGGAGAATTTCTGAACTTAAGTTTTCCTTTATTGCCAAGTGTCAAATGTACTAAGCGGTTTCCAAACAGATGTTTTAATGAATACATGGTTTATTGAGGTTAAAATAAGTGAACTCTCAAGGCTGTTTACCAGCACACTATCGTAGAACTCAATAATGGACATTGCGGCTTTGCTTTTAGGTCTGTTCTAACAGCTGTGCTCTTTAGTTTTGCATGAATGGATTAAAGAACAAGTCAGAAAACTGAGAATGAATTGAACTACAATAGTGATGTGATGTCTTTTTTGAATTCCTACCCCAAAAGTACCTAGTCACCAGTCCACAAAGACACAGGACCAGGTGGTGGTTCACAGATCAAATAATAATTATAATAAAAATCTCATTGGAAGCATAAAATCTTGTTAGAAGTTTTATGCTTCAAAAACCTTGAAAGAACAAAGTAGCAACGCGTCTTTTAAAATTGTCTCTTTTCTTTACTCTGCTACATCTCTGAGAGACAATCAAAATTTTCTGTCCAAGTTTTATGTTAATAGAAGAGTGATTATTCATGGCCCATTGCTTCATCGTATATTGTGTTAGGGTATGTGCCGATGTTTTGGTCAAAGAGATTAGAGCAAGACTGGCAGTACCTCACTGGCCCACCAAAGTGTACAACTGACACGCTCTGCAGCTCACCATGAAGTTCAGTGAGGCTAGACTGTGGATTTTGGGGGTCACCTGTCCAAAACAAACAGGGGTAATGGTTCTCTAGAAGCTCTTTCCCACTGTTGAATTTGTCCCAGGTATTAAGCCAGCAGTGGGTGGAACAGCATCTTTCCTCGTGGTGACACTTGCCAGTTTCCCTTTGAGATGTCACATCACCATTGTTCCCAGCTTAACGCTGCTCTCCTGGGTCTCTTCCCAGACTGTATTTAAAATGCAGGGGAAATTTGGAACACAGATTAATGTCTCCATTTCCATGTATATGCCAGTCCTCACCTGACTTTTTTCCCCACAATGCCTAGGCATTGAGCTGCAAGGTATTGTTTTGTTTGAGGCCTCACGGTGCTGGCGGAATAACAATGAGCGAAGTGCTGTGGGTTTTACTGCATGGTGTGAACAATCCGCTTGAGGCTCGTTAGCTCAAATACGCAGCCAGCAGACTTCACATGCGATCAGGGCCTGCAGAAATACAGCTTCCTTCTCTCTTAGCCCATAGTGTCATAAATGCGTACCGATTCCATGCATGGCTAGTTCGCATGTTGTCGAGTGTCTGTGTAATGGTTCAGCAACAGCCGGGTTAAGCTGGCATTGTTTGCGTAGGAACTCAACCACAGAATTTTCCTGTGAAGCTGGGTCAGGGTTCATTATCCTTTGCCAGGCCCTTGTAGAGTCAAGTTTCTCATTGAGAATCTGCAAAGACAATTTTGCAAAATTGAGGCTAGTCTTGTTATGTCTTATTAAAACCTTCCTGTACGGATTATTGGCTTGTTCTTGCCTGTGTCGTGTGAAGTCTTTTTTATATAAGATGGGTATATTATTTCTTCTTTGGGGCAGGGCACTTTTTGTACAGTTTTTGTATTCTCTCAGGATGTATGGATTCTATTTGCTGTTGGGGTTTTGCTAAATAAATATTTGCACTCAAAACTTTGTTTGAACCATGAAAATGTCTCCTTATTTGTGTAACCCTTTCTCTGGTTTCTCTTTATCTGCTTCATAACAGCTTGTCGGATGTACTTGAATTGTATCTGAACTTTCTTCCAATAAAAACAGTTTAAATGACCCGTGAGATGTGTCTGCAGGAGTACATTAGCATGAGAGTTCTCTGGTTTAGATAAATGGATGATTGAAGACAGTGGACAGCAACCCAATAGGAGGAAGCTCATTAGGCAGTTCAAGTGAATGGAAACTTGTCAGTCATTTACACAGTCATCATCTCAATGTCAGGTTCTAGCCATGCAGCCTGGAAACCCGTCTGTCATTTATTTACCCTCTGGAATTTATCTGTGTGCTCATCTCTGACTCTGATGGAAAAGGCTGTTTTACTGGCCTTTCCCTCTGTGCCCTTCTCTTTCTCTCTCTCTCTCTCTCTCTCTCTCTCTCTCTCTCTCTCTCTCTCTCTCACGCACACACACACATGCAGACACATGCACATTCACATCTACA